>NW_027497854.1:0-125672 GCF_021521415.1 Bidens hawaiensis
TAACCCAAGTGCAGAATGGAATTCAATGACCAAAACTGCTCAAAATGTTAACACAAGTAAAAGTAAAGCAACTAGTATTAATACTGAAATCATCAAATTTTAATTCAACATAATATAAATATCAACAAAACAAGTGGAAAACAGAACTCAATAATTAAAACTACTCAAAATGTTAATAGACAAGACCAAAGCAACTATTGTTGATACTGAACTGAAATTAACAGATTTCACTCAACATGATGTGAAAATCAATAAAACAAGTGCAAAATAGAATTCACTGACCGAAAATACTCAAAATGTTAATAGACAAATTATCAATTTTCAATTCAACATGATGTATAGCAGTAAAAAACTTCCACAAAAAGTATTTTAAGTACCAGTATCAACGAGCCGAACACAAGCTCGACTATAATCAAAATCTACTCATTTTGACTTACAAGAGCTCAAACTCCACTTCGACTCATTTCGAGCTCTTATTTTTAAAGCTCGAATTTGGCTAGCGAGTTTTTTTTTCAAGCTCCATCTCAACTCGTTAATTATTTATTATTTACTATGTATTAAATAATCTATACACTTCTTAAATATTTTTACGTATTTTGAGAAAAACCTTAAACAAGCCAGCTCAGCTCAGCTCAGGCTCATATCAAACCGATCTGGAGTAGCTCACCAAATTCTAAGATAATATCGAATAATAATAATATAACAAATATGTGTAGAAAACTAAATAATCTATATAATAACCTTTTTATGTATTTTGAGAAAAACCTTAACCAAGCCAGCTCAGCTCAGGCTCACGTTTCAAGCTTTTTATCAAACCGATATCGAGTAGCTCACCCCAAATTCTAAGATAATAATAATAGTAATACTAATAATTATTATTATTATTATATAACAAAACTGTGTAGAAAACACACGTGGATCTGCATCTATTCAAACTCAAAACTCCTATACATTTAACTGATTAAAACAACTACATTTAAAATATTAACAATCTAAACCTAACAATAACCGATTATTTAACAGAAAGCTAACGGAAAGCTATACCGTCGTTACGGCGCTTGAAGACGTAACGTTCCATCTGGAAATCGCAGTTTTTGGTGCCGAGATGGACTTCGGCGGACAACATCATCTGTATATCGGCTTCTTTGGCGGACAAAGCCTTCGGTTGAGCCATTATTGCTTGCTGTTACCGGTGGTTTGTGACGGTTACCGGCGAAGAGAGAGTGAAAGTGAAAGCTTATTCAGAGTGGGCGGTTACGGCTTTATGATTAATATTTAGAGGGAGTCGTAATAAACCCTAGCTGTGTTGTTTTTACCAAAATGTCCTTTTGTAATGTTACACTTCATTCCCTTTAATATACCTTAATTATAATAAGACCTTCTTGTTGCGTTCATCGAATCGATAACGGATTATTCGGTTTATTTGGTTTGAATTGTTTGGATTTGAAATTTTTAGGATTCGATCCGAATTAAGGGTGTTCCTATCCGATCCAATTGATTTCTGATGGATTCGGATAATCTGAAATAACCCGAAATAAACCGTTTAATTTGCATTCAAACAAACGTCTGATTTATAAAAATGCAAAACTGGAAAATTAAAAACAAAACGTGCACAAACAAAAGTCTAATTAAATCCATGATCCATCATAATTCTAGAAATTAAAGCAGTACATGAATAAAGCCAAACTTCAAAGAATTAGAACACATGTTAATTTATTCGTTTGTTCAAATGATCCGAACAATCTGAATTTTCTTGAAATCTCTATCCGGATCTGAATTAGTTATGGGTATTCGGACCGGTCCGATCTGAATAAGAATTCGGATCAGGTTTCTATTTTGACTTTTTTTTTTTAGATTTCAAATTTTCTGAACAACCCCTGGTTTCTAATGTGACTCAAATAGTATTTGCTTGTTAAATTTTATGAAGTATGGACTATGGAGGAATGTGTTGTTGAATACTCTATAAATTAAGCAAAATAAAAATGTGTCAAAAAGGATGAGCGATTGTTTTTTCGATATGACATAAACGTACCAATATAAGCTCAGGTTAAACGTACGACTTACGAAAAATTTGGGTTACCATTATTCTTATCTTAGTAAGAAAAAATGGACCATGAGACCAAAGTATACTAAATCTATCCTCTGTTTGGTTTAAAAAAGCGCGCTTAAGGTGAGGTGAGGTGAGGCGAGAAGCGACCCAAGGCGAGCACCTCAACGCTTTTGCCTACCCAAGGCGAAGCTTGTGCAAAAAACGAACGCTTTGTGCGCTTTTGTGCGAAGCGAAAAAGCGAGGAGGCGAAGGCTTTTTATGTACAAAAAGCGACCAGTTAGCCCATTTTCAACCTAACCTTTATAATTAGTCATTTATAGACTTTTCACATTTGACAATAAACTTTTAAAAGCTGAAACACTTTTAAGTTGTGTTCTTTTGGAAACACTTTCGAGTAATTTGGTACTTGATAACTTATTTTTATGCTACCTTTATATTTTGAACGATTAATGTGGTACTCGAACAATTGTTCTACACTACTTTTGAAATTTTGGGATATATATATGTTGATGTTTTAGACGTTTAATATATATTATAATGTGGTTTGTATATAATATATGACTTATAAATAATTAAATATTTTTTAAAATATGGTCGCTTCGTGTTCTAAGAGCGTTCGCTTTTGTTCGCCTCACGCTTTTTTAATCCAAGATCCTCTGTGGAGGGGGCAACGTTGCCCCTCGACAGTGCCACGCCACTATCATGTAGGAAACGGGGCTTTGAAGCCCCTCTCCATAACGCCTCACGTGGTTTATCGCCCTTTTGTTGCCTCGTTCCATATATGCATATGTGTGTGTGTGTGAGAGAGAGAGAGAGAGAGAGAGAAAAAGAGATAAAGAGAGAGATGCAGGCTCCACACTCCCCGCCCCCAACACCGCCTCTTCTTCACAATACCCCCCCCCCCCCAACCGACCCAACAAATCCCCCCCCCCTTCGATGTTCACTCCCACAAATCGCTTCCTTGTCGCCCCTTTAATACCCACAGTGGGCGGTCTAATTGGTTGAACTAGTAGAATGTTAGCAGACATTTTTGGCCTATAAAAGATTAATCTTCTTCATTTGAACCCTAATATAAAAGATTAAATGTTAGGCTTAGAAGCAAGCTCACATTGGCTTATTTACATACCAACTAGCTCAACTAAGCTTATTATAAACAATGTCGATTTCAAACGAGTTTTCTTTGATCATGAATCGAGTTGCATAATACGCATTATTAGTTAATTTAAGAGCATACGCTAAGTATCACTGTTTAGTAACTCATTTAAACCTTATCATGTTTATTTTATTAATAAAATTCAAATTTTCTCGTTTACGTGAAATATTATTGTTTAGTAAATCTACCTATTCTATTAAAGTAAAATAAATGTGGACACTTGTAATGTTTTAGTTAATTCTAACAATTTTTTCCCTCCAAAACTAATATACCCTAATATATGTAATAAATCAATAATGATTCATGATTCACTTTCCTTTTACACTATATATATATATATATATATATATATATATATATATATATATATATATATATAACATATTATTTTACTATATATTTCAAAATACTTGGTGAATTTCAAAAATCAACAACAAATCATGTTTCTGAATGAAAATTGTTTCGGGTTTTTTGCGGAACTTAAATTTGATTTTATGGGTCAAAAGTTGGTAAATTGATTGTTTGGTACAAGTTAACTGCATTTAGGTTAAAATTTGTAACATGTCAAAAATGAAAATTTTGAGTAATTTTAAAAGTTTGAGAATGCAAATAGATTTACTGTCAAATTTGTTATGTGTTCAAAGTGTTAACTTTAAAATGTCAAAAGTATGAAAGTTAGAAGTTTAAACATGATTCGGGTTTCAAATTTATTTTTAAAGGCATTTTTTGAAATAATCAAAAGGTTCGGAATTTGACAAATTGACTATTTTTCTCTCAACTATTAAAATATAAGAAAAGATTGCGAATACTTTCGACGTGCCACCCCCATGTCTATCAATGCCTCTAATTTTTATCAAATTTGAAAGATTTATGTCAACATTAATTTTTTTTTCAATGGTGATTAGAACGTTGTATGGGAAGCATGTCAAGCAAAACTATGCTCAAATGAATATTCACAAAATTGAATGAGTTAACATGCTATTTTTTTGTTGCCATTATGACAAAGTCGAGAAGCTCTCTGAAACTTATCAAAATCTTTTTGATGGTGTAGCTCAGAAAAACAAAGTTCTTGAAGAACATCAATTGTTACAATTTAATGTTCTACTTTCTTTGGATGGGTGGTAAATTGATAAATATATCAATAAAGGCAACGCTCCTTTTGTATCTAGACTGAGTGGTTAGAACTACTATCGTATGAGAAGCTTTATTTCCGAAATTGGTTCATAACCAAAAGTCTTTCAATTATACATATATGGCACTGAGAATGAATTTTTCAATAGAAAGAAACATTCTCGGATACGTTTTTGCACAGACATTTTTTTATTAAGTTCATTTAAAAAAATTATTCTGTGATATAAATAAAATCAATTTATCTACACATTATATAGGTACACGCATAGATGTAATACGTTTTTTTTTTCATATACGCTATGTAATCATTTTTTTTACTTATAATTTTATAATTTGAATTATCCCGTGTGTAATACAGGCTCTACAACTAGTTACTCTATATAACAAAAATAAATAAATAAATAAAATAGTCTATCTAACCCAATTAAAGAAAGCTTAGAGAGTTACAACAAGCATATATTCCCTCCTAACAATACATAAATACATGATTTATATGAGGGATATATGGTAGACTTGATCAAGTCAATTTAGCCCATGGTACCATGATGTGTCGAGTTAGGCTTGTGTCGGGTGCACCCATGATAATTCACCTATGTGTTAAACTACGAGGAGTGCATGCCACATTTCCACCAATAAGATAATAAGTTATTACTATCAATGTGGTTATGTTGAGGTATGGTCGCCACACCTTGGCAATGACATCTAACATACATAGTATTTATACCAATTACGACATGCGATTCAGGTCATTCACTCACTACCCTCTCTTTCTCTCACTGACTCTTTGTCTCTCTCCCTCTCATGTATACATAATAATCTTGTGATATTCCGATGTTTATTTCACACCGTAGGGTGGTTATAAGAAGATTTTTCTTTCTGTTGCGAGACTAGAGGGGTCCCGTTTTGTACGATTGATCGATGGGATTGGTCCAAAAATGCCTATGGTTCATCTTTTTTGAGTATGTGCTTCATATAGTAGTTAACGGGTGTATGTTTATGCATTTGCATCATATGCGCTTCCAAACAAACATCCATGTTTAAGTTAAACAGTTAAATCAATTGAAAATTCTTAGTAAAAACTAAAAACTTAGTGTCACTATTGCTCAAAGTTATCATTAGTCTATGTTATTTTTGATATAGCTACTAATGTATCAAGTTGTAGCGAATCTCATTTACCGCTGTTGATCGGTAGCAAGTAAGTTACTACAAATAATCAGTTACCATTAATGATCAACATGACACCGCTAAAGGCTAAACTCCTTGGACCCCACTTAGGTTCAATCCTCTCGAGGCCCATGGTTTATAGGATTTCGTCCCCGAAAACCGTTAGAGATTCCTAGATACTATAAACCATAATCTTGAACGAATATATAATCCACACCTTACAACTACTATATGTTTCATATTTAGTTCAAGCAAATAACAATCATTAAAATGTTTTGATAATACTGGAACCAAAACAAACTCATATCAAACTACCCCTTATAGAGTGATGTCGTTGCCACATCACAACTATTTTAACCAAAAGTCATCCACCAAACCACAACATCACCTCACCAAAGTGCGTTAGCCACTTAGGTGTTAGTTAGCACCCTCCCACACTTTGGGTGGGCGCAGCTCATGTCTCTCCACCAAACACATGCAAGCACACATCTAAACATACACATACTTTTTTTTTTACATGTACTAGTTAAATTACAACAAGATAATTAAAGGATAGATTAATTAAAGCCTAATGACACAACATAGAGTTATACATTTTATTTTGAACTTCTATGTAATAATTTCACAATGCACAACTGAAGAGGTAGGTCCCAGTAGAGCCCATTTGGTCCCGCAAGACTCACCTTAAACAGGGACGTCTGCGCAAAAACCAACTGGATCCGCAGGACCAACCATGCTCAGAGACGTGACGTCCTTACGCGCAGTACGCAAGCTGTTCCCGCAGGAAATGCCTCCCATGGTGAAGGACTCCGCCTGTTCCCGCAGCCTCGGATACAAGCCATGAGGGAAGGCCACCCGCGCAGCATGGCTACACGCACTAGGTACTTAGCTCTCGATCATTCAGTGTCACCTGAAGGAATGAGCAAAGCCGGGAGCAATCCCGCACAGAGGCGGGAGGGGGAATACTCCCGCCCAAATAAGCCAGTCTGTATACTGAAGGACCTTTTACTGTACCTGACGAGGTATGGGCGAAAGATCTGATCAGAGATACGACAGCTCACTGATACAGCATGGCGAGCAGCATGCTCCTGTACTGTATCACTATTAGCCGCTGCCTACTCACCAACTACTGTCATACCACGTGCGTAGCCGGCAGTTGGTGGTAGAGGTGCACAAATCGGTTTTTTTGAAAAAACCGGTTCGGTTATTAACCGGACCGGTTTTTTTTATCCAGAAAAAAACCGGTTCGGTTAATAACCGGACCGGTTATTAACCGGTTTTTAATGGTGAAAACTCAAACCGGCCAAACCGGTTTGGACCGGTTTAAAAACCGGTTAGAACCGGTTATTAAACCGGTTTTTTATAACCGGTTTTTAATAACCGGTCTAACCGGTTATCCGGTTTTTTTTTTTTTTTTTTTTTTTTTTTTTTTTTTTTTTTTTGCTTTAGGGTTTAGGGTTTAGGGTTTAGGGTTTCGTTGTTAGCATTCTTTGCTTGGAAGATTAAAAACACATAACTTTCATTTATAGCTTTTACATTAAAAATACAAACATTAAATCGTTATCGCATATTCGTAACTCAAAAATACAAACATTAAAGAATGCTTAGACACGATTACATTAACAAGTTGATGTTTGTTACTCATTTTCTTCGCTACCCGATCCCGAGCTATTCCTTAGGTAATCGTCGTACGCGGCTTCTTCATCGGTCATTGGTTGAATGTGTCCTTGATTGACCTCGTCTTCATACAAGGCCGCCTCATAGTCCATTTCCCCCTCGAGTGAGCGTTGATGTTGTGCCCTGTCTAAAGAGTCCAAGTAATCCTTGTAGCAAATCGACATCTCTACAGCTGCTGGAGTGAGTCGAGTCCTCCTAATCGATATAACCCTGCCAGAAACAGAAAAAGCAGACTCCGAAGCTACCGTGGAAGCTTGGACCGTTAGTAAATCTTTGGCCATGGCGGCGAGGATCGGAAACTCATCCTCCTTACCTCTCCACCAAGCCAGCAAATCAAGACTTCTAAATTCATCCGGAGTCATGTGTTTCACAAAGTTGGTACCACCATACCTTCCAAGTTCACTGCTTGGGGTGTTTACCCTTTGACGTTTACCGGCGTCTTCCCAAATCATGTAGTACATCCCCATTTCAAGGTCGGTTTGGGATTGGGATTGGGCAACAGCTCTTAACGAGTCATGAATTTGGGAAGACGACCCGTGTTTTGTAAGGTAAACATCATACATGTTTGCCAATGTGGTGTTGAAATCATTCTTTAAAGTTTGGCTATGATAGGGGTTTTGATCGTCGTTTAACCCTAGCTCATCACAAATTTTTTCTATTAAAGCTTCAACACCACCAACATTGATGCAAGGGTTTAACGCAGCCGCACAGGTCAAAACAGCGGGTAGTTGTTGAAAATATTTTATAAATTTTTCTTTCATTTTTGCACCCATATCAAAATAAGGTGCACCCCTACAATGAATTTCAGTCAACTTTGTGCACATGACAGCAATTTTTGGTAAAGCAATGGGGCTTGTTGGATAGTAAACCCCGGATAAACTAGTTGTGCAAGATTTAAAAATTTGAAGAACCTCCGTAACGATCTCAATCAATAACCAGTTTCTAGGATCGTACGGTGCACATTTACCCCTACTTGACATTATTTGATGAAACGCAACTAGTGATTCTTTTTGTTGGATGGCTTTCTCAAACATATCACAAGTCGAGTTCCATCTTGTTGGACAATCCCAATTGGGCCCCAACCATTGACAATTAGCTTCATCACAAAATTTTTTGTATCTTGAAAATGTTTTATTGTTGCTAAAAACATCTCGTAACATTCTTTTAAAATTGTTTCTTTGCGTTTCGATCACGTTTAACCCATCTTGCACGGCCAAGTTGATAATATGTGCAATGCATCGGCTATGAAAAAACGCTCCATCACAAATAGGTTTATACTTTAATTTTAAATGGCCAACCGCGGCCGTATTGTTGGACGCGTTATCAAACGATATTGAAAAGATTTTATCTTCAATCTTGTATTGTCGAATGACTTTATCCAAGAGTTTAAAAATATTTCTACCCGTGTGCGGGTAATCAAACAATTGAAACGCAACGGTTCGTTTCATCATTTGCCACGACCGGGGGTCAACCCAATGAGCCGTCACACAAATGTATGAGTCGGGCGAACCATTAGGTACCGACCACACATCCGTTGTTAAGTTCACACCAGTTTGTAAGTTTGAAAAGTATGAAATTAGTTCGGATTTAGCGTCTTTCCATGCTTTAAGCATATCTCTTCTAAGGGTCGAACGACTTACGTGTTGGTAGCGTGGTTGAACATACTTTTGCATCATCTGCGTGAATTGAGGGTTGTCGAAGTGGTTGAAAGGAAGTGATTGTTGAATCACAAAGTTGCCAAACTGTTGACGTACCGCTTCAAGGTCGTACGTAAACACCGTTCCTTGATTCGTCATCTCCGGCTGCGAACTACTTCCGGATTCGTCCTTCAAGACCTTGCAAGAGGGCTTTTCTACATGAGCTCTTAAACTGGAGTTTGCTTCTTTGTTATAAAACTTCAAACAATGTTTGCATCTAGCTTTTTGGGTTCCGTTAGACATTTCGCATAGGTCGAAATGTTGCCAAATATCTTGGTTTCGTTTCGTGGGGATGACCCGAACGACGGTTTCTCCCGTGTTCGAGGCACCCATGTTGACCGATGAAGCAGCACTTTGGGAGGCCATGATAATCGACAACGAATTAAGAGTGGTATACTCGAGTATGAAATAAACGACTACGAAAGAAGAGCGTTTGGAGTTATAATCGCGTATGAAATAAACGTTTAGAGCTTTTGGAGTTGTATAATCAAGTGTGATCTAACCAATACCCAACCTAAACTATATATAGATGTTTGTGGGGGTTAAAAAACAAAAAAAACGGCAAAAAAAACGGGCAAAAAAAAAAAAAAAAACGGCTATAAAGCCGTTTGGTAACGTTCGAAAACCGGTTTAAACCGGTTAACCGGTTATTAAAAAACCGGTTAACCGGTTTTTTTATAACGGCTATAAACCGGTTATTTTAAAAACCGGTTAACCGGTTTTTTAATAACCGGTTATTAAAAAAAACCGGTTTTTTTTATAACCGGTTACAAAACCGGTTTTGGCTCCAAAACGTATAACCGATACGTAAACCGGTTACGTAAACCGGTCAAACCGGTTTTTAAAAAAACCGGTTTTTAAAAAACCGGTTTTCCGGTTAACCGCCCAAACCGGTTCCGTAACCGGTTTTTTTGAACACCTCTAGTTGGTGGAAAGGGAACAGTATACAGCAGGCCTGGTCACTATCAGCCGCTGCCTACCCACCAACTACCAGCAGGGCACGTGCGTAGGCTACTGTTGATGAACAGGAACACTGTTGCAGCCGGCCATACCTCCTTGGAAACCTACCTTCGGCTATAAATACCCCAAATGGTATGATCATCGAGACACATTACATTATCATATTATCATCATAATATACCTGATATCTGCTCTAGCAATCTCTTAATATACTTTTATATTTAAAGAGCAATCTAGTCTGATTCTCACGCCGGAGGGTGGTCACAAGGAGGAACCCCCCCCCTTCTCAGTGACGAGCTCACGGTGTCTGTTTTGCAGGTTATCAGAAGAACCATCTTCCAAGGGTCTAACCCCTCGTGGGAAACAGCTATCCAACCCCCAGGTTACCAGTAATCTGCCCGGGGTCCGGTTAGTGTTTCTTCATTGGCGCCATCCGTGCATAAAGCTAGAACTTTATTTTTCTCCAGTTTTTTCAAACTTCTACAAAGATGGTTAGAGAAATTCCGGTAACCACAACCCCAGCTACTGGGATGAACACCGGCAACACAGTTTTTACGAACACTACCCCGGCTACCGAAGCCGGGGCAAGTGAAGTAAATTTTACGAACACTACCCCACTTACCAAAGCTGGGGCAAGTGCAGTAAATGATCACCTATTGGGATCCACCGATATCCAGTTTGAGAAACGAAGACTCCCCCGCCAGACTCTCGATGAAGTTAAGGCATGGGCGGAGGCACGACAAAAGGAATTCCAGGCTGAGTTGGACGAACGCTTGCGTTCCGTGCAACAGGCCGACGAATTCGAATACTGGGAGGATGACTCGGAGGAATCCGACTCCGACGCGAACCCTCGCCATAGGGCAAAAGGGAAGCGTAAGGAAACGGAATCCCAACCGAAAAGGCATTTTGGACAAGCCTTCAAACCAAAAAGCACAGGTGGAAGTCCACGGGACTTCTCTAAAACGTTCAGTCCAAACGTTGCAAATGCAGGAACGTCCAAATTTGCAAGGGACATTGCTGAAGCAATCGCCCCAAAGAGTGCCAAACAAATGCCTAACATAGGCACATATGACGGTATATCTGATCCAGACGATCATTTGAACAGGTTCATAGCGGGGGCAACCTTCAGTAATTGGACGGAACCCACGTGGTGTTACATGTTCCAAATGACGCTGGTGGGGGCTGCTAGAGCATGGTTCGATCGTCTACCGGTCAACCACATCTACGACTGGGCAGACTTCCAACAGAAGTTTAGCCAACACTTCAGCCAGCAACGAAAGTATACCGAGGAGCAATGGACAATCCTCAAATGCATACGAGAGGAAGATGAATCTCTGCCAAACTTCATCACTCGCTTCAACTCAAGGAAGCTAAGTTTGGGCAATATCAGCGAAGATCTCGTTCGCGCTGCCTTCATCCAGGGCGCACATGACCCAGAGCTCATCCGCACCCTAACGGGTAAAGATGGCATGCCATCCACATGGGATGGCATCATGACAGCAGCAAAACGCTATGCGGAAACAGAGAAGCAACTGGGTAGAGATCTCCCACAGAGCACAAACCTCTACACCCAGAGGACGAGAGAAGACAACGTCCTCACCGCCCGACTAAATAAAAAACGAAAGCTAGGCATTTGGCAGTCAAGGGTAAACTTTGACACCTCATCCGGCTTGCAACATCGGTTGGACGGAAGGGATAATGTACAGTCGCACCGGAACTCCAGATGGACGCCACTCACCAAAAGCGTCACTGAGATATTCGCCACTGAAGAGCTCCCATGGCCAAAGCCTCAAATAATCCGACATCGTCACGATGCTGATCGGAGCAAATACTGTGACTTTCACAAGACAAAGGGCCACAACACTGAAGAATGCATAGATGTAAAAGATATGGTCGAAGCATTTGTCAGAGATGGGACGCTCGCGCACCTCGTGGCGTAATAAAGGCTGAGCAGGCGAGTGCGTATAGAACCCCAGCTGGGAAAAACGAATCAATTCCAGCTTCAAAATCGAGACTACATGCTGCGTAAAGAACGAGATCCCGAACCAGGTGCGTATCGGCTCGATGGCACTCCCATCCCAACATGGAAGGGAGCTCATTTACACAGTCTGCATGTAAATCAATTCCAATTTGTAAAGAAAAGGCCAAGAGCCACTTCTAATGGAAATGATTCTCTTTAAGAACACCGAAGCTGATGATTTTACATTGATACTTTTCTGAACTAATATGCCGGTTTTCACCGCATAATTACGTCGTCATTGCATGGGAAGGCGGTCCTACCCGCACGAACCCAGCAACGTGACAAACCTTCACGCAGGTCAGTTGAAGGGGAAAAAGTTCAGCACCCAAAAATGAAAGTGCCGGTCTATCCGCATGAATCATTAAGAAAACTGAATAATAACCTATCAACAACCGCGCATCGAACGGTTAAACTATCCAACACTGGTGACGGCATTCACATTACGTGAAGTCGTTACGTGGGAAGGCGGTCTTACCCGCACGAACCCAATAACGTGGCAAACCGTCACGCAGAGTCAGTTGAAGGAGAATTCAATTATCCCATTAAATGAAAGTGCCGGTCTATCCGCATGAATCATGAAAGGAAAATGAACACTAACCTATCGACAACCGCGCGTCGAACGGTTCAAAACAAAATTCTTAAAAAAGGATAAGAAAAACCTACACGCAGGTCAGATAAGGGTAAAGTTTTGCCATCCTACTAAGTGCAAGTGACGGTTCTACCCGCACAATCACGAAAGAGGAAGCAAAACTTCACACCTATTATCAACCACGTTCAAAGGTTAACTTATCCTCAAAAGGTAAGAAAAACCTACACGCAGGTCAGATAAGGGTAAAGTTTTGCCATCCTACTAAGTGCAAGTGACGGTTCTACCCGCACAATCACGAAAGAGGAAGCAAAACTTCACACCTATTATCAACCACGTTCAAAGGTTAACTTATCCTCAAAAGGTAAGAAAAACCTACACGCAGGTCAGATAAGGGTAAAGTTTTGCCATCCTACTAAGTGCAAGTGACGGTTCTACCCGCACAATCACGAAAGAGGAAGCAAGACTTCCTGTTATCAACCACGTTCAAAGGTCAACTTATCTTAATGCCTTAGAAATTTCGAAAAGGAAAACCTACACGCAGGTCAGATATAAGTTAAAGTTTAGCCATCCTACCAAGTGCAAGTGACGGTTCCACCCGCACAATCACGAAGGAGGAAGCGAAACTTTAACCCACTATCAACCACGTTCAAAGGTTCTTATTCTAAACACTTGGAAAATTGCTAATTTAAACTAAGTATGCAAGTCATAAGTTTATAAAGCAAGGAACCCAAAGAAGGAAATAACAATCTTAAACGCAAAAAGATTAATATTTCAAGAATATATTACAAGAATGGCCGGGAAACTACCCGCCTAAAAGAAAAAAAAAAAAAAAACTATACAAGTCTATCTTAGCAATGGGAAGGGATCTTCAGGATCAAGCTTCAGGGACGCTTCCACTTGGACCCGCTCCGTCAGAAGAACGGGGTGGTTCGAGGAACGCTTTGAGGACAGCTAACCCATCATCAGCAGCAGCTACTTCGTCCACCTTCTCCACCACTGGATGCGGGAAGGCGGCGTATTGGTTCAATGCTTGGTCATAAATGGCTTCGGTATCCACATTGAACAAAGGGAAGTTGGAAGGCGGGACGCCTTTCTCAACAAACCCTAGACCAAGCAAGAAGCCGGCCTTTTCCCCATCCTCATGAGAAGCGTTGAGGGCTGCGGTCATAGCATCATCGTAAGAGGTCTCTGAAAAGACCCGACGCACAACCTACAAAGAAAACACAAGTATTAGAACCTTTTCTTACAAAAGAAAAGCGTGAAGATAAAACTAAACATACCTGAGGCAACGCTTCTCGAAGAAGCCATTGGAGGGCAGCTTGAGCTTCGTTATGGGCGCGTTCGGCTTCGCTCTTGTTAAGGTTGGCAAGTAAAACTTCCTTTGCGGCAGCCTCTTCGACGCCCTTAAGCTTCCGCTGGGTCTGGTCAAGCACCCCCCTCTGGTCCAGGATTTCCTGGAGTTTCTTGGCATCTTCCATTGCCAAGGCATCATGAGCGCGTTGGAGAGCCTCTAATTTGCCTTTCAGCTCCTCATTCTCCACACGCAAAGGCTCAGCAACGGCTTCAGCCTTGGCAGCCCTCTCGGTTGCGTTTCGCGCAGTCTCCCTGGCCAGCCGAAGCTGTTCATTCACAGCTTGGGCAGCCTTGGAGCGGGCCTCGAGTCGCGCCTGAACTTCAACCTCGAGGGCCTTGAAGGCCTTCTCCTTGTCGGCGGCAGCTGCCGCCAGCTGTTGGTTCTCCTCCCGAAGAGCACGCGCCTCAGATATGTCCTTGGCGCGAGCTGCTTTCAACTTGTCGTTTTCACGACAAAGTAGCTCGACGCGCGGCTGCATCCGGGCCTGGAGAACCCGAAGCTCATTAGTTAGCCTACCCTCCTGGTAGCTAACCATGGCTTCCCCCAACGCACCCGGAGGAGCAGCGTGGCGAGCCCAGTCCACGCACTCCACAGGTGTGCGAAGGGTTGTTCCTCGGCGTATGTTCCATCGAGGAACATACACTTCATTGGAATCCGACACTGCAAAAGAAACAAAAGCAGTAAGGAAAAGATGATAAAAAACATAAGGGAAAAAGAAAGGAACCCTACGCACCTGTAGGGTCAATGACAGGCCGATAGCCGCCAAACCCATCACCTGAACCTAAAGGAAATCCATCCAACAGGTCAGGCAGACGGGAAGGTGGCAAAAATCGACGGGAAGCCCTGCGCGTACCTGATGGTCCGGCCATCGGTGCCGGTGGCGCGGGCATGGCGGCAGCCGCCGTGGTCGCCGTTGTGGTCGCCGCCGTGGTCGCCGCCTTGTAAGCAGCAGCAGTAACCGCCGGCTATGTGAAGGATGCTGTAAAAATCGAACTCACAGCCGGCGGTGACGTCATCTCTGCCGGAACAGTTGGCTCAAAGGAATGATCAACTGGACCAGCGGATGCAGGCGCAGGCGCCTGGGTCGACGCCTCAGGAAGGCTGACCGAGCCTACCGTCATTGGCGGGGGGATACTCCCCTGCGCTTCACCCCGGAATGCGTCAACACCCACGCCTGCACAAAGAAGAAAGTGTTAGATAAATTTATAGTGATAAATCTGCAGACATTATGATTGTACTTACGGGTTTTCTTGACCCTGAACGTACGGACGGGCGGGGAGGAACCCGATGGAGCCGGCCTCTTGGTACCGGTCACCGTCGTCTTCGTTGGTTCTCCGGAGGTAACGGTCGTAGCCTCCGGAGTAGTGGTCTCCTCACCACCGGGCTTCCCCGCCACCTCTTCACTATCTGACTCCGAGTCAGAGAGAACCACTGGATCAGCTGTGGAGGCCTTCTCCTTCCCCTTCACGCCGGCAGCAGCCTTCTTCTTCCGCACAAGGGGAGGACCATCTGCGGATTCCTCAGAAGAAGACAGGATGTAAGGATTTCCAGCAACGGGTACAGCATTGAGGGGTTCAGGATAGAATATCTCCTTACCTGGCCGCCGGTGGCTCAGGATCTCTTGGCCCGGCGGATAGACCTCCACAAACCTATCCGCCGTTTGCTCCAGGATGGGCTACTCATTGTCGTCCAGAGCACGAGTGCCCACCCGCACGGGACTGTCAGCTTCCCGCGGGAACAGGAGCGACTCCAAATTATTCCCCTCTGAAAGAAAAAGAAACAGTTAGAAAATTAACTAATATCAGCAAGAAAGACAAGACATACCATAAGGAATAGAGTTCAAACCATATTCAAGAAGGATGGGAAACCGGGACGCATCCTTCCATACCCGGCTCATCCCCAGCAGCACCATCCCGGACTCCGCAAACCGGTAAACCGGAGATTGGACCCGGGATATCTTCGCGAACCATTCAGCCTCCTGGTAGCTGGAAGCGTGAAGGCTCGGAAGCGCTTGACCCTTCTTGAACTTCATAGCAATGGGGATGGCGCGGGCAGAGATGTAGAAGAACTCCCGCTTCCACGATCGGAGACTGCGCTCGGTCACGCAGATCTTCAAACCCTTAATACGGGTTGTCAGGGTGTACCACCCCTGGACGCACCTCCAAGTATAAAAGGTCATCAGGCGGTCCACGTAGGGCTCAATACCCAGAATCCGACACACCCACTCGAAGTGCCGGACCTTGGCAATCGCCATCGGATGCACCTCGGTCAGGTGCACCCCGTGCCTCTCCAGGACACGGTACACAAACTTTGTCAATGGGAACCTAAGGTTCCCATAAACAAAGAATGCAGCATATACCCCGATCTTGCCACTGGGGGCATCGTACACAGTCTGGTGGGATTCAGGAAACTCAGGCTCGAGAGACTCGAGCATGAACTTCCTGACGATGTACTGGTACTGATCGACAGGTAGAGCACACTGGCACTCGCCAGCAGTACTCCTATCGTCGGCTACAGCTTCAGCATCATGAGAAGACATTTTTGCAGAAAGAAGAGTGATTTCGGGAAAATGCTTGCCTGAAAAAGGGGAGTATTTGCCGGAAATCACTAAGAAGAAGAAGAAGAGAGGTGAAAGTGTGGATTACAAAGAGGCCTCTCCCCCTTTATATACTAATCGCAATTAATGCGGTGAATTTAATGCGGAGGAGAGAGAAATCGAAGGTGCAATGAAACTATGACACGTGGCAAAAAGCAGGCTGGCAACAGCTGTTGACAGGACGTGTGCCAGTAATTTCGCGGCCACGCGCCCGAAAAATCGTGCCCACGCGCCAGGAAAAGCGTCTGGAATGACCATGTTCTGTCACGTCACCATAACTTCCTGCACGTCCTGACAGTCAGAAGAAACCGTCGCACGACGTTTCATAGGTTTGGACTGTTCTTATCTTTTCACCAACTCTTCGAATTTCAAAATTCAAAAAATTTGAAAATATTAAAAGGTAAGCGGGAAAATACCCCTTACCCCTTGGCAAACAAGTAACCGTAAGACGGATGCGGGTACAGTGTAAAGGCAAAACCCTTCACATACCTAGCACCCGCAGGGAATTGAAGCCAAATAAACCTTGGCAAACAAGTAACCGTAAGACGGATGCGGGTACAGTGTAAAGGCAAAACCCTTCACATACCTAGCACCCGCAGGGAATTGAAGCCAAATAAACCTTGGCAAACAAGTAACCGTAAGACGGCCGCGGGTACAGTGTTAAGGCAAAACCCTTCACATACCTAGCACCCGCAGGGAATTGAAGCCAAGTATTCATCGGCAACCAAGTAACTACAAGACGGGTGCGGGTACAGTGTAAAGGCAAAACCCTCCACATACCTAGCACCCGCAGGGAATTGACGCCAGGAAAACCTTGGAAGTAAAGTAACCGTAAGACGAGCGCAGGTACAGTGTCAAGGCAAAACCATTCACATACCTAGCGCTCCGCTGGGAATTGAAACCAAGAAGGATCTTCTGGGCAATGCTAGCGGAAACGGAAATAACATCCCCGCATAGCGGGAACGTCGAGAACTATGTTGTTTGAAGCTCCAGGATGGAATTGGTGGTCTTAACATAATTGATCACTATGTTCAAAACTACCAAAACCTCATGGAAAATCCATACAACTGGGACTCAATGCTCCTGACTTGCGAGGAGGTTACAGACCTACCCGCATCATACCCAAAGACCAAGCAGGAAACTCGGGCATTTCTGCAAGTGACAAGGACTTCCGCGGAAAGAATCCCCATGGAAAACCTTACAAAACCCTTTTCAAAACCCTTTGCTCAAAGTCCAAAAGTTCACCTCACTTTATTAAACACGCATGAGAAGAACATTGGACTGGGGGGACTTGAAGAGGTAGGTCCCAGTAGAGCCCATTTGGTCCCGCAAGACTCACCTTAAACAGGGACGTCTGCGCAAAAACCAACTGGATCCGCAGGACCAACCATGCTCAGAGACGTGACGTCCTTACGCGCAGTACGCAAGCTGTTCCCGCAGGAAATGCCTCCCATGGTGAAGGACTCCGCCTGTTCCCGCAGCCTCGGATACAAGCCATGAGGGAAGGCCACCCGCGCAGCATGGCTACACGCACTAGGTACTTAGCTCTCGATCATTCAGTGTCACCTGAAGGAATGAGCAAAGCCGGGAGCAATCCCGCACAGAGGCGGGAGGGGGAATACTCCCGCCCAAATAAGCCAGTCTGTATACTGAAGGACCTTTTACTGTACCTGACGAGGTATGGGCGAAAGATCTGATCAGAGATACGACAGCTCACTGATACAGCATGGCGAGCAGCATGCTCCTGTACTGTATCACTATTAGCCGCTGCCTACTCACCAACTACTGTCATACCACGTGCGTAGCCGGCAGTTGGTGGAAAGGGAACAGTATACAGCAGGCCTGGTCACTATCAGCCGCTGCCTACCCACCAACTACCAGCAGGGCACGTGCGTAGGCTACTGTTGATGAACAGGAACACTGTTGCAGCCGGCCATACCTCCTTGGAAACCTACCTTCGGCTATAAATACCCCAAATGGTATGATCATCGAGACACATTACATTATCATATTATCATCATAATATACCTGATATCTGCTCTAGCAATCTCTTAATATACTTTTATATTTAAAGAGCAATCTAGTCTGATTCTCACGCCGGAGGGTGGTCACAAGGAGGAACCCCCCCCTTCTCAGTGACGAGCTCACGGTGTCTGTTTTGCAGGTTATCAGAAGAACCATCTTCCAAGGGTCTAACCCCTCGTGGGAAACAGCTATCCAACCCCCAGGTTACCAGTAATCTGCCCGGGGTCCGGTTAGTGTTTCTTCATTGGCGCCATCCGTGCATAAAGCTAGAACTTTATTTTTCTCCAGTTTTTTCAAACTTCTACAAAGATGGTTAGAGAAATTCCGGTAACCACAACCCCAGCTACTGGGATGAACACCGGCAACACAGTTTTTACGAACACTACCCCGGCTACCGAAGCCGGGGCAAGTGAAGTAAATTTTACGAACACTACCCCACTTACCAAAGCTGGGGCAAGTGCAGTAAATGATCACCTATTGGGATCCACCGATATCCAGTTTGAGAAACGAAGACTCCCCCGCCAGACTCTCGATGAAGTTAAGGCATGGGCGGAGGCACGACAAAAGGAATTCCAGGCTGAGTTGGACGAACGCTTGCGTTCCGTGCAACAGGCCGACGAATTCGAATACTGGGAGGATGACTCGGAGGAATCCGACTCCGACGCGAACCCTCGCCATAGGGCAAAAGGGAAGCGTAAGGAAACGGAATCCCAACCGAAAAGGCATTTTGGACAAGCCTTCAAACCAAAAAGCACAGGTGGAAGTCCACGGGACTTCTCTAAAACGTTCAGTCCAAACGTTGCAAATGCAGGAACGTCCAAATTTGCAAGGGACATTGCTGAAGCAATCGCCCCAAAGAGTGCCAAACAAATGCCTAACATAGGCACATATGACGGTATATCTGATCCAGACGATCATTTGAACAGGTTCATAGCGGGGGCAACCTTCAGTAATTGGACGGAACCCACGTGGTGTTACATGTTCCAAATGACGCTGGTGGGGGCTGCTAGAGCATGGTTCGATCGTCTACCGGTCAACCACATCTACGACTGGGCAGACTTCCAACAGAAGTTTAGCCAACACTTCAGCCAGCAACGAAAGTATACCGAGGAGCAATGGACAATCCTCAAATGCATACGAGAGGAAGATGAATCTCTGCCAAACTTCATCACTCGCTTCAACTCAAGGAAGCTAAGTTTGGGCAATATCAGCGAAGATCTCGTTCGCGCTGCCTTCATCCAGGGCGCACATGACCCAGAGCTCATCCGCACCCTAACGGGTAAAGATGGCATGCCATCCACATGGGATGGCATCATGACAGCAGCAAAACGCTATGCGGAAACAGAGAAGCAACTGGGTAGAGATCTCCCACAGAGCACAAACCTCTACACCCAGAGGACGAGAGAAGACAACGTCCTCACCGCCCGACTAAATAAAAAACGAAAGCTAGGCATTTGGCAGTCAAGGGTAAACTTTGACACCTCATCCGGCTTGCAACATCGGTTGGACGGAAGGGATAATGTACAGTCGCACCGGAACTCCAGATGGACGCCACTCACCAAAAGCGTCACTGAGATATTCGCCACTGAAGAGCTCCCATGGCCAAAGCCTCAAATAATCCGACATCGTCACGATGCTGATCGGAGCAAATACTGTGACTTTCACAAGACAAAGGGCCACAACACTGAAGAATGCATAGATGTAAAAGATATGGTCGAAGCATTTGTCAGAGATGGGACGCTCGCGCACCTCGTGGCGTAATAAAGGCTGAGCAGGCGAGTGCGTATAGAACCCCAGCTGGGAAAAACGAATCAATTCCAGCTTCAAAATCGAGACTACATGCTGCGTAAAGAACGAGATCCCGAACCAGGTGCGTATCGGCTCGATGGCACTCCCATCCCAACATGGAAGGGAGCTCATTTACACAGTCTGCATGTAAATCAATTCCAATTTGTAAAGAAAAGGCCAAGAGCCACTTCTAATGGAAATGATTCTCTTTAAGAACACCGAAGCTGATGATTTTACATTGATACTTTTCTGAACTAATATGCCGGTTTTCACCGCATAATTACGTCGTCATTGCATGGGAAGGCGGTCCTACCCGCACGAACCCAGCAACGTGACAAACCTTCACGCAGGTCAGTTGAAGGGGAAAAAGTTCAGCACCCAAAAATGAAAGTGCCGGTCTATCCGCATGAATCATTAAGAAAACTGAATAATAACCTATCAACAACCGCGCATCGAACGGTTAAACTATCCAACACTGGTGACGGCATTCACATTACGTGAAGTCGTTACGTGGGAAGGCGGTCTTACCCGCACGAACCCAATAACGTGGCAAACCGTCACGCAGAGTCAGTTGAAGGAGAATTCAATTATCCCATTAAATGAAAGTGCCGGTCTATCCGCATGAATCATGAAAGGAAAATGAACACTAACCTATCGACAACCGCGCGTCGAACGGTTCAAAACAAAATTCTTAAAAAAGGATAAGAAAAACCTACACGCAGGTCAGATAAGGGTAAAGTTTTGCCATCCTACTAAGTGCAAGTGACGGTTCTACCCGCACAATCACGAAAGAGGAAGCAAAACTTCACACCTATTATCAACCACGTTCAAAGGTTAACTTATCCTCAAAAGGTAAGAAAAACCTACACGCAGGTCAGATAAGGGTAAAGTTTTGCCATCCTACTAAGTGCAAGTGACGGTTCTACCCGCACAATCACGAAAGAGGAAGCAAAACTTCACACCTATTATCAACCACGTTCAAAGGTTAACTTATCCTCAAAAGGTAAGAAAAACCTACACGCAGGTCAGATAAGGGTAAAGTTTTGCCATCCTACTAAGTGCAAGTGACGGTTCTACCCGCACAATCACGAAAGAGGAAGCAAGACTTCCTGTTATCAACCACGTTCAAAGGTCAACTTATCTTAATGCCTTAGAAATTTCGAAAAGGAAAACCTACACGCAGGTCAGATATAAGTTAAAGTTTAGCCATCCTACCAAGTGCAAGTGACGGTTCCACCCGCACAATCACGAAGGAGGAAGCGAAACTTTAACCCACTATCAACCACGTTCAAAGGTTCTTATTCTAAACACTTGGAAAATTGCTAATTTAAACTAAGTATGCAAGTCATAAGTTTATAAAGCAAGGAACCCAAAGAAGGAAATAACAATCTTAAACGCAAAAAGATTAATATTTCAAGAATATATTACAAGAATGGCCGGGAAACTACCCGCCTAAAAGAAAAAAAAAAAAAAAACTATACAAGTCTATCTTAGCAATGGGAAGGGATCTTCAGGATCAAGCTTCAGGGACGCTTCCACTTGGACCCGCTCCGTCAGAAGAACGGGGTGGTTCGAGGAACGCTTTGAGGACAGCTAACCCATCATCAGCAGCAGCTACTTCGTCCACCTTCTCCACCACTGGATGCGGGAAGGCGGCGTATTGGTTCAATGCTTGGTCATAAATGGCTTCGGTATCCACATTGAACAAAGGGAAGTTGGAAGGCGGGACGCCTTTCTCAACAAACCCTAGACCAAGCAAGAAGCCGGCCTTTTCCCCATCCTCATGAGAAGCGTTGAGGGCTGCGGTCATAGCATCATCGTAAGAGGTCTCTGAAAAGACCCGACGCACAACCTACAAAGAAAACACAAGTATTAGAACCTTTTCTTACAAAAGAAAAGCGTGAAGATAAAACTAAACATACCTGAGGCAACGCTTCTCGAAGAAGCCATTGGAGGGCAGCTTGAGCTTCGTTATGGGCGCGTTCGGCTTCGCTCTTGTTAAGGTTGGCAAGTAAAACTTCCTTTGCGGCAGCCTCTTCGACGCCCTTAAGCTTCCGCTGGGTCTGGTCAAGCACCCCCCTCTGGTCCAGGATTTCCTGGAGTTTCTTGGCATCTTCCATTGCCAAGGCATCATGAGCGCGTTGGAGAGCCTCTAATTTGCCTTTCAGCTCCTCATTCTCCACACGCAAAGGCTCAGCAACGGCTTCAGCCTTGGCAGCCCTCTCGGTTGCGTTTCGCGCAGTCTCCCTGGCCAGCCGAAGCTGTTCATTCACAGCTTGGGCAGCCTTGGAGCGGGCCTCGAGTCGCGCCTGAACTTCAACCTCGAGGGCCTTGAAGGCCTTCTCCTTGTCGGCGGCAGCTGCCGCCAGCTGTTGGTTCTCCTCCCGAAGAGCACGCGCCTCAGATATGTCCTTGGCGCGAGCTGCTTTCAACTTGTCGTTTTCACGACAAAGTAGCTCGACGCGCGGCTGCATCCGGGCCTGGAGAACCCGAAGCTCATTAGTTAGCCTACCCTCCTGGTAGCTAACCATGGCTTCCCCCAACGCACCCGGAGGAGCAGCGTGGCGAGCCCAGTCCACGCACTCCACAGGTGTGCGAAGGGTTGTTCCTCGGCGTATGTTCCATCGAGGAACATACACTTCATTGGAATCCGACACTGCAAAAGAAACAAAAGCAGTAAGGAAAAGATGATAAAAAACATAAGGGAAAAAGAAAGGAACCCTACGCACCTGTAGGGTCAATGACAGGCCGATAGCCGCCAAACCCATCACCTGAACCTAAAGGAAATCCATCCAACAGGTCAGGCAGACGGGAAGGTGGCAAAAATCGACGGGAAGCCCTGCGCGTACCTGATGGTCCGGCCATCGGTGCCGGTGGCGCGGGCATGGCGGCAGCCGCCGTGGTCGCCGTTGTGGTCGCCGCCGTGGTCGCCGCCTTGTAAGCAGCAGCAGTAACCGCCGGCTATGTGAAGGATGCTGTAAAAATCGAACTCACAGCCGGCGGTGACGTCATCTCTGCCGGAACAGTTGGCTCAAAGGAATGATCAACTGGACCAGCGGATGCAGGCGCAGGCGCCTGGGTCGACGCCTCAGGAAGGCTGACCGAGCCTACCGTCATTGGCGGGGGGATACTCCCCTGCGCTTCACCCCGGAATGCGTCAACACCCACGCCTGCACAAAGAAGAAAGTGTTAGATAAATTTATAGTGATAAATCTGCAGACATTATGATTGTACTTACGGGTTTTCTTGACCCTGAACGTACGGACGGGCGGGGAGGAACCCGATGGAGCCGGCCTCTTGGTACCGGTCACCGTCGTCTTCGTTGGTTCTCCGGAGGTAACGGTCGTAGCCTCCGGAGTAGTGGTCTCCTCACCACCGGGCTTCCCCGCCACCTCTTCACTATCTGACTCCGAGTCAGAGAGAACCACTGGATCAGCTGTGGAGGCCTTCTCCTTCCCCTTCACGCCGGCAGCAGCCTTCTTCTTCCGCACAAGGGGAGGACCATCTGCGGATTCCTCAGAAGAAGACAGGATGTAAGGATTTCCAGCAACGGGTACAGCATTGAGGGGTTCAGGATAGAATATCTCCTTACCTGGCCGCCGGTGGCTCAGGATCTCTTGGCCCGGCGGATAGACCTCCACAAACCTATCCGCCGTTTGCTCCAGGATGGGCTACTCATTGTCGTCCAGAGCACGAGTGCCCACCCGCACGGGACTGTCAGCTTCCCGCGGGAACAGGAGCGACTCCAAATTATTCCCCTCTGAAAGAAAAAGAAACAGTTAGAAAATTAACTAATATCAGCAAGAAAGACAAGACATACCATAAGGAATAGAGTTCAAACCATATTCAAGAAGGATGGGAAACCGGGACGCATCCTTCCATACCCGGCTCATCCCCAGCAGCACCATCCCGGACTCCGCAAACCGGTAAACCGGAGATTGGACCCGGGATATCTTCGCGAACCATTCAGCCTCCTGGTAGCTGGAAGCGTGAAGGCTCGGAAGCGCTTGACCCTTCTTGAACTTCATAGCAATGGGGATGGCGCGGGCAGAGATGTAGAAGAACTCCCGCTTCCACGATCGGAGACTGCGCTCGGTCACGCAGATCTTCAAACCCTTAATACGGGTTGTCAGGGTGTACCACCCCTGGACGCACCTCCAAGTATAAAAGGTCATCAGGCGGTCCACGTAGGGCTCAATACCCAGAATCCGACACACCCACTCGAAGTGCCGGACCTTGGCAATCGCCATCGGATGCACCTCGGTCAGGTGCACCCCGTGCCTCTCCAGGACACGGTACACAAACTTTGTCAATGGGAACCTAAGGTTCCCATAAACAAAGAATGCAGCATATACCCCGATCTTGCCACTGGGGGCATCGTACACAGTCTGGTGGGATTCAGGAAACTCAGGCTCGAGAGACTCGAGCATGAACTTCCTGACGATGTACTGGTACTGATCGACAGGTAGAGCACACTGGCACTCGCCAGCAGTACTCCTATCGTCGGCTACAGCTTCAGCATCATGAGAAGACATTTTTGCAGAAAGAAGAGTGATTTCGGGAAAATGCTTGCCTGAAAAAGGGGAGTATTTGCCGGAAATCACTAAGAAGAAGAAGAAGAGAGGTGAAAGTGTGGATTACAAAGAGGCCTCTCCCCCTTTATATACTAATCGCAATTAATGCGGTGAATTTAATGCGGAGGAGAGAGAAATCGAAGGTGCAATGAAACTATGACACGTGGCAAAAAGCAGGCTGGCAACAGCTGTTGACAGGACGTGTGCCAGTAATTTCGCGGCCACGCGCCCGAAAAATCGTGCCCACGCGCCAGGAAAAGCGTCTGGAATGACCATGTTCTGTCACGTCACCATAACTTCCTGCACGTCCTGACAGTCAGAAGAAACCGTCGCACGACGTTTCATAGGTTTGGACTGTTCTTATCTTTTCACCAACTCTTCGAATTTCAAAATTCAAAAAATTTGAAAATATTAAAAGGTAAGCGGGAAAATACCCCTTACCCCTTGGCAAACAAGTAACCGTAAGACGGATGCGGGTACAGTGTAAAGGCAAAACCCTTCACATACCTAGCACCCGCAGGGAATTGAAGCCAAATAAACCTTGGCAAACAAGTAACCGTAAGACGGATGCGGGTACAGTGTAAAGGCAAAACCCTTCACATACCTAGCACCCGCAGGGAATTGAAGCCAAATAAACCTTGGCAAACAAGTAACCGTAAGACGGCCGCGGGTACAGTGTTAAGGCAAAACCCTTCACATACCTAGCACCCGCAGGGAATTGAAGCCAAGTATTCATCGGCAACCAAGTAACTACAAGACGGGTGCGGGTACAGTGTAAAGGCAAAACCCTCCACATACCTAGCACCCGCAGGGAATTGACGCCAGGAAAACCTTGGAAGTAAAGTAACCGTAAGACGAGCGCAGGTACAGTGTCAAGGCAAAACCATTCACATACCTAGCGCTCCGCTGGGAATTGAAACCAAGAAGGATCTTCTGGGCAATGCTAGCGGAAACGGAAATAACATCCCCGCATAGCGGGAACGTCGAGAACTATGTTGTTTGAAGCTCCAGGATGGAATTGGTGGTCTTAACATAATTGATCACTATGTTCAAAACTACCAAAACCTCATGGAAAATCCATACAACTGGGACTCAATGCTCCTGACTTGCGAGGAGGTTACAGACCTACCCGCATCATACCCAAAGACCAAGCAGGAAACTCGGGCATTTCTGCAAGTGACAAGGACTTCCGCGGAAAGAATCCCCATGGAAAACCTTACAAAACCCTTTTCAAAACCCTTTGCTCAAAGTCCAAAAGTTCACCTCACTTTATTAAACACGCATGAGAAGAACATTGGACTGGGGGGACTTGAAGAGGTAGGTCCCAGTAGAGCCCATTTGGTCCCGCAAGACTCACCTTAAACAGGGACGTCTGCGCAAAAACCAACTGGATCCGCAGGACCAACCATGCTCAGAGACGTGACGTCCTTACGCGCAGTACGCAAGCTGTTCCCGCAGGAAATGCCTCCCATGGTGAAGGACTCCGCCTGTTCCCGCAGCCTCGGATACAAGCCATGAGGGAAGGCCACCCGCGCAGCATGGCTACACGCACTAGGTACTTAGCTCTCGATCATTCAGTGTCACCTGAAGGAATGAGCAAAGCCGGGAGCAATCCCGCACAGAGGCGGGAGGGGGAATACTCCCGCCCAAATAAGCCAGTCTGTATACTGAAGGACCTTTTACTGTACCTGACGAGGTATGGGCGAAAGATCTGATCAGAGATACGACAGCTCACTGATACAGCATGGCGAGCAGCATGCTCCTGTACTGTATCACTATTAGCCGCTGCCTACTCACCAACTACTGTCATACCACGTGCGTAGCCGGCAGTTGGTGGAAAGGGAACAGTATACAGCAGGCCTGGTCACTATCAGCCGCTGCCTACCCACCAACTACCAGCAGGGCACGTGCGTAGGCTACTGTTGATGAACAGGAACACTGTTGCAGCCGGCCATACCTCCTTGGAAACCTACCTTCGGCTATAAATACCCCAAATGGTATGATCATCGAGACACATTACATTATCATATTATCATCATAATATACCTGATATCTGCTCTAGCAATCTCTTAATATACTTTTATATTTAAAGAGCAATCTAGTCTGATTCTCACGCCGGAGGGTGGTCACAAGGAGGAACCCCCCCCTTCTCAGTGACGAGCTCACGGTGTCTGTTTTGCAGGTTATCAGAAGAACCATCTTCCAAGGGTCTAACCCCTCGTGGGAAACAGCTATCCAACCCCCAGGTTACCAGTAATCTGCCCGGGGTCCGGTTAGTGTTTCTTCAACAACCGAGCATGAGTTGAGCTTTTGCTCGTTTAAGGTACCACACACGCTCTATCCAAGCTTAGAGCATGTCTGGGATTGAGTTTGAAAGCTAGGATTTGAGGCTTTTAGAAAACTGATTTTTAACCCTTTAAAATAGTTAAAATAAAAAGCATTTTCGTGATTGCCAAACACATTTTATAACTTATTGGCTTTTTGAAAACACCAATAAACAAATAAGATGTTTTCAAACTCAATCCCAAACATGCTCTTAGACTCATTAAAGATTTTTCCTCAATTAACCAAAAAAAAAATAAATACACATATAAATCAATTATAATAAACAATAAACTATCCGAGTCCGAGCTTAATAAAACAACTCATTAACAGAGCTTTAGAAAAAAAGCTAGAAACGAACTAAACTCAACCTCGAACTCTTGTAGGTCAAAACTAACCGAACTCGACCCTAATCAAGCTCGGGCTTAACTCGACTCAGCTCTTAGCTTGGCTCATTTACGCCGCGCGGTTTCTATGCCATATACCGATACCAACAATGGCTGAGCTGAAGCTCAGCTCAGTAGATATTTAACCAGCTTCAAACTCAATAACGACCTAAAACCCTAAAAACAGACCTTCAGGGTTTTCTGCCGCCACCACCAGTCACCGGAAAAAATGGCAATCAAGAAGAAACCAATCAAGAAGAAACCACCACCACCACCATCCAATCCCACCGCCACCGACGCCGACACCAACCTCCAATCAGAAGTCGCCAATTTCGCCTCTTCTCTCGGCCTCTCTTCCTCCACTCCTTCCTCCGGCTTCAACGATATCGACTTCCGCAAACCTACCAAATCACAACGTAATAATAATAATAATAATAATAATAATAATAATGATAATAATAATAATAATAATAATAATAATAATAATAATAAAGCACGTCCGATTAAACCTAAACCTAGGGCTCAACCACAACCACAATTACCAGTCGATGACACCTCAAAATCATTCGATAAATACAAGCATTTACCGAAACTGCCCTTAATGAAGGCGAATTCACTCGGCGTGTGGTACGCTGACGTGGCGGAGCTGGAAGAGAGGCTGTCGATCGGAACCGGTGCGAGTCGGAAGAAGGCGGAGGCGAAGGACGTGAGGGAGTGGGAGAGGCTGGTGGAGAGGAAGGAGTTAGGTGAGAGGTTGTTGGCGCAGTATGCGAATGATTACGAGCAGTCGAGAGGACAGAGTGGGGATATTAAGATGGTGTTGGCCACGGTGAGGACGGGCACGGTCACGGATAAGGTGTCCGCGCATTCGGTTCTGGTTGGGGATAATCCGATCGCGAATGTTAAGTCGATTGATTCGTTGATAGGTACATTTGTTTGGTTGAAGTAGCTGTTTTTTTTAGTTATTTAGTGATGTGATAGATATGTTTTGCATAATGCGTGATAAATTACTTGTAGCTTATGCGTTAACATAGAGTTAAGAGACTTATTTTGTTTTTTTTTTTTGAACTTATGATTATGAATTTAAACTCTGATTTTTTAGTGTTTATAAGTTATCATCGTACTCAGTAAATCCACCAATAGCAAAGCTATGGCAGAGTCTGAGTTAACAAATTTAGTTGATTTATTCGTTTTTAGGTATATTTGTTTGGTTGAAGTAACTGCTTTTTTTAATTTAGTTATTTAGTGATGTGATAGATAACACATGTTTTGCATAATGCGCGATGAATCACTTGTAGCTTATGCGTTAACATAGAGTTAGGAGACTTATTTTGGTTTTTTTTGAACTTATGAATTTAAACTCTGATTTTTTAGTGTTTAAAAGTTATCATCGAACTCAGTAAATCCCACCAATAGCAATGGTAGGAATTAAGTTAACAAATTAAGTTGATTTATCGCTTTTAGGTATATTTGTTTGATTGAAATAACCTAGAAGAGTAATAAACTAGAAGTGTGATAACGCGTGTTTTGCATAATGCATGATGAGGTCTGATAAAGACTTATTTTGGTTATATATAAAATTTTTTTGCTGGTACTATAGCTTTTTTTTTGAACTTATGAATTGAAACTTTGATTTTTTGGTGTTTAAAGTATATATCGTAAGGGATTGATGTATGTTGCTGAAAATAACAAATTAAAGTATTATTTAAAAATAGTTTTTTTTTTCAAAATGCATCGGGGTGCATCGCGCATTTTAAAGCCAAGGTTTTGATGTTGGATGGAGATTGATTTTGGTATAAGGAGAGTTGATTTGAATATGAACTTGTTATTGTGATTTGTAGGTATGGTGACATCGAAAGTCGGGAAGCGGTATGCTTTTACGGGATTTGAAGCATTGAAGGAAATGTTCATATCAAGGCTGGCACCTACCTTCTTAATTTTGTATCCAGTAGAAATTATTTTCTATTGTTGAATTTCATGATCTATGAGTAGTAGGATCAAGGGTGAGCATGGCTAGGATCGGCTATAGGTTAAAATCGAACCTTGAACTGATACAAGTTATATATTGGTTCAAATAAAGAATTAGCAATCCTTAATAAGCGACAACCAGTATGCTCTTTGTAAAAAAGTTGTAACACAACTTTTCTGACATAAGTGTATAGCATGTTACATATTAAAATAAAGCGTGTAAAGGTTGATTATAATGTCGGTTCAGTTAATTTGGTTGTTTATGCACACACAACCATAACCAAACCATCAGTTTTTCAATCGGTTATTTCTGTTATGCGGCTTTTCTGCTCACCGTTATCTATAGTTGCATCTATCCTATGATCACCGATTGATTCTGGCTTTACCTTTCTGTGTGGTGTTTTTATATTAGATTTCCAACTTATGCAGTTCCAAGCTAGTTTCTTTCAGAAGTTGGCCTCGTGTTATTTGTGAAATAATATGATATTGTAACCTCATTATCTCTGTAATAACTGGTTAATATTCTTTGTTTTTATCAGTTTATTACCTGATCGTAAGCTGAGGATGCTTATTCAACAACCTTTGAATCACCTTCCCGAATCAAAGGATGGCAACTCCCTTCTTTTATTCTGGCATTGGGAGGAATGCTTAAAAGAAAGGTACATCAAACACCGTCTCAAATGTATTTCACCAAGTTACATTTATGGACGATTCCAATAGCAGTATAAAGAAAATTAATAAATAAATAAGAAAAGCGAAGGAGCTCAATATATTCATTGAATTTGTTTTTTGTGTTTGAACTCAGATACAGGCGCTATATAAAAGCACTTGAAGAAGCTTCTAAAGATGTACTAGCCACACTTAAGGATAAATCATTAAAGGTTCGTCTACCTATACATTTTTGTGCTTTACCTGGATATTTATTTGCAATAAACTCTATGCATGCAAGCTTTAATAACCTGGGATTATTTTATAATGCTTGCAGACTATTTATACATTGCTGAGGAGCAAGTCAGAACAAGAACGCAGTTTGCTTTTTCTACTTGTGAATAAGGTTTATATGTTGAGTGTTGACACCTCATTTATAAAAAGACAATAGTTTAATAATCAATGCTGGCTTTTTCTAGTCACTGCATTTTTGTGGTTATGGAATTGAATTTTATTATTTTGGTTTCCTGTCTGCAGCTTGGGGATCCTGAAAATAAGGCTGCATCTAATGCGGATTATCTATTGTCAAAGCTTTTGTCAGATCATCCTAATATGAAGGTATACAATTCTGTACTACAAAATAATATAATATTTGATTTTATTGATGTTTCTTAACTCTTACAGGCGGTTGTGATTGAAGAAGTGGATCAGTTTCTTTGCAGACGTCATTTGGTGATGCGAGCCAAATACCATGCTGTATGTTTTAATATCCAAAAACTTAAAAAGTTAATTTATTGATCATCAAATTAGCATCTGATGCAATCTGTTAATTATGAGCAGGTTAACTTTTTGAGCCAGGTTCGCCTGAGTCACCATGGTGACGGGCCAAAACTGGCAAAACGGTTAGTAGAGATGTATTTTGCTTTATTCAAGGTAATGCGTGAACAAATTTTTTTTAGCTTTGGCTGTATGTAAATAATGCAATAACACCAAGTCAAATTTCATCGTTTCAGTTGCTTATCTCTGAAGCTGGTGGAAATAGTAAGCAGAAAAAGGACAAAGAAGAAGTTAAAAAAACTTCTAGTTCTTCCAAAGACAAAGATGCTAAAAGTGATACAGATTCTCATGTTGAAATGGATTCACGATTGTTATCAGCTCTTTTAACAGTTAGTATATGTTTTCTTTTGGTTTACTTATGTAATATAAAATCATTTCAACACGATTTAATGATTTCTTTTTATAATTCAACAGGGGGTCAACAGGGCTTTTCCTTATGTCTCAAGCAGCGAAGCAGATGACATTGTTGAAGCTCAGACGCCAACGCTCTTTCAGATGGTAATCTCATTAATAAATTTGATTCTTTTCTGTAGGTGTCTATTTTTGTTAAGACATGCTTTTACTTGTTTAATTGCAGGTTCATTCTAAGAACTTTAATGTTGGAGTTCAAGCATTAATGCTGCTTGATAAAATTTCATCAAAAAATCAAGTTGTTAGTGATCGGTTTTATCGCGCTTTATACTCCAAACTCTTACTTCCTTCTGCAATGAACACTTCCAAGGTAAGTTACCTTGCTGAAAATCCTATTTCACATGCTATTATCATGAATATCACAAATAGTTACCTAATTTATTATGGATACAAATCTCTTTTAGGAAGAATTGTTAATTGGTCTTCTTTTACGAGCTATGAAAAATGATCTTAACTTAAAGAGAGTGGCTGCTTTTGCAAAACGTTTGTTGCAGGTAAATATCAAACTTTACATACACATGCATGACTTTATTATTCAAGTATTTACTGTTCAAGATATTGTACAGGTGTCCCTTCAGCAACCGCCTCAATATGCTTGCGCATGTCTCTTTCTTCTTTCTGAAGTTCTTAAATCAAGACCGCCTCTGTGGTACGTTTTTTTAATCACTTTTTGATTAATATGACTGTAAGAATAAATAAAGTTATTTACTTATTTATTTATTTATTAACTCTTGCTGTGCAGGAACATGGTACTTCAGAGTGAGATGGCTGATGAAGAAATTGAACATTTTGATGACATAATTGAAGAAACAGAAGTAGATAAAGCAGCAGGTAGTTCCGGTGAAGATGCTAATCGTAATGATGTTGCTGATGATAATGAAGATGATGTTGAGGATGATGGTGGGTCCCCAGCTCCTAGTTCTGATGACGAGTTTTCAGATAAAGAAGATGATGACGACTTGCTAGAGTTTGACGGTTTGACTAATCTTCAGGAGTCTAAAAAGAAATCTGGTCAAACCGCAAGTCAACCACGAGTACAAGATGCAAAGTCTTCATTACCTGGAGGATACGACCCTCGTCATAGAGAACCTAATTATTGGTATTTTTGTCTACTTATAAGTTATTATTTTAGTTTTTCACTTTTTGTATATATATATTTTTATTTTAATAATTTGTGGTGATTATGACAGCAATGCAGACCGTACGAGTTGGTGGGAATTGATGGTGCTAGCTTCACACGCTCATCCTTCGGTTTCGACCATGGCTAAAACCCTTCTGTCCGGAGCCAACATTGTCTACAACGGGAACCCGTTAATCGATCTTTCACTTGTTGCTTTCTTAGACAAGTTCATGGAAAAAAAACCAAAAGAAAGAAATTGGCACGGTGGGTCCCGCATCGAACCTGCCAAACAGGTCAGTTTGTAAACACCTTACTTTTATCAGGCTGTCTTTTTGTTAACATTATGACTGAATCATGTATTGTTATACAGCTTGATATGAGCAAGCCATTGATCGGGGCGGATATTCTTCAGTTAGATGAAACAGATGTAGCACCGGAAGATGTTATGTTCCACAGGTTTTACATGAACAAAATGAATTCCACAAAGAAACCCAAAAAGAAAAAGAAAAAGGCCGGAGACGATGAGGCGGCTGACTTTGACTTAATAGGCGAGGAGGGTGAAGACGTAAGTGACAACGAAGAAATTGACGCCATCTTGGATTCCACAAACACCGCTCTAGACGCTGACGGTGATTATGATTACGATGACCTGGATCAAATTGCTGACGAGGATGATAATGACCTGGTGGGTAATGCCAGTGATGACGGTATGGAGTTTCCAGCGGATATGTCGGAAGATGATGAGGTGGTGGGCGGCGACGACGATGTCAACATTGGTGACGCACAAGACGGAAGTGAGGAGGAGGATGACGTGTTTGAGGTTAAGCCGTCGAGGAAGAGGAAAACCAGAGGGAAGACTGGTGCATCCCCGTTTGCAAGTATTGAAGATTATGAGCATTTGATGAATGATGATGACGGTGAGAATGAGAACGAAATTGAAAATGCGAAGAGCCCTAAGAAAGATAAGAAGTTTAAGAGGGGTAAAAAGTCAAAGTCCAAATCCAAAAAGAAGAAGGGTTCCAAAAATTAAGGTTTTGATGTTATTTTGCGCGGTTGTGTTTTAATTAACTCGTATCTGTTTATTGCAAGTAGTAAGGAACAAATGATGATCTGGAAATAGCAAGGAGACGGTGAACAAGTAAGCCGTTTGAACATTCTTTTTGTTCTCAAAACTGGATAAAGCTTAAGATAACATACAGTAGTATTGTTGTTTGATGAGAAATATTCAATTTTGGTTACTTTATTTATACACTTGTATGTTACCGTCAAGTTCGTTCTTGCGTTTTCTTAAATGTTGCTGCATGATATTCCTTAATGCGATTTTGTTCTGTCATTCATAACTTTGTACTTGTCTTGTGATTTTAGTGTTAGGCAAATGTGTGTTTAGTTTACACTTAAATAGTTATAGAACTTCATTTACACTTTTAACTCAATGATGGATGTTCAAAGCCGGATATCTCTGGAAGTTAAAACTTGTATGATATAATTATTTCTTTTGCACCTTGGAGTTCAATCTATATATTAATTCCTAATTAAGTATTATACAAAATTGTCAGAAGGAAACAAGGCCAAGACAGAGATTATAGGAAGAGGATAGAATGATGTGAAAGAAAAAAACAATACAAAATCGCATGTTTTAAAAAAAACGTGTTTTAAAGCGTTTTTAACATGTTTGGACGTTTCATAAAATAAAGGTATTACTTAAGGCAAGGAAAGCGCCAAATTGGACTGCCTTTTTGTAGACTTCTTCTGTCCTGACCTGCTCTGAGCTTCCTGGAAATGGGTATTAAACCAACAGTTTTGGACTTGGGTGCTGGTGGTATCTTCTCCACCACCACAGTCAACACTCCGTTTTCACACTTGGCCGTGATCGCTGACACAGTTTTCGGGCAGCCGAAATTTCCTTATCATCTTCCCAGTCCTCCTCTCTAGTCTCAGGTACTTAAACCCTTCCTCCTCTTCATTCTCCTCGCGCTTGCGCTTCCTGTTGCCCCTTACTACCAACAAGTTTTCTTCCTCCACCATCACCTACAATGATTTCAAGGATTCAATCGATATACTCGAAAGATAATAAAACAGACACAAAAGATGATAAAACAGATACAAAACGGTTTTAAACGGGTCATGTTCGCAGGATGAACAGATCGGACCAGACACACCCCAAACCCAAAAGTTTTTTTTTTTCACCAATTGATTTAAATTTTTTGTAAGAAATTATAAATTTTTTATATAAAATAGAACACATATATTTTAACTACGCAAATATTATGTTAAAATTTTGTTCTATTTAATTTTAGAGTAAATAATGTGGTTTGTCCAAATTTACGATTTTAGTCAAATAGTTTTAAATTTGCGATTTTTGTCTATGTGGTTTCATTTCACTTGCAATTAAACCCTGAATTCACTAATCCTGTTAAATCTGATCGTTAAACCCATCAGCGTCACCTTCACGTCCTCTTTTCCCCAAATACACCCTAGCCCATGTTTGGGGTGTATTTGGGGAAAAATCACAAATTTAAAGCTATAGGTCTAAAACCGCATATTTGGATAAATCCATGGACGAAAACCGCAGGTCACTCTTAATTTTAAGATACCCAACCAATTTAAATTTAATTTAACAAATGACACACATTTTAAAACCATAGAAAAGAAAATAAACATGTTAAACAAAACAGGTCAAACCACGTTGGTTGGACCAACCTGACCCGTTTAGCTAAATGGGCTAAATGGGTTTATGGTTTCGACACGAAATTGACCCAAACCCGTTTACACCAAAAACAAATCACAAATTTCGTCCCCCACACCCCTCCCCCACCCCCCACACACAAAAAATAATAATAATAAAAACACCCAAATCAATGTTATCATCAAGGAATTTAACCAAACCTTAATTGCACATAACCCGTTGTATCTCTTGTGACTCTAAAACAAAACCCTATCCAAACTTCTCACAATGTCTAACCATCACTCCGTTTATATACACTAAACACATGTATATAACTTAGTTTATATACACTAAACATACACTAAACACATGTATATAACTTGCTAGCCAATATATTATCAAATTTTAAATATAATGTAATTAATAATAATAAACTTAACCAACTTGTCAACTTTGATCCTCCCATATTTACAACTTGAGAAAACGGTCCAAAATTACCAACACAATAACATGTTCAATCTCCTTAAAAGTCATTTTTTCGTCGCGAATTTTCGATTAGTTTAGTTAACTGATTGTCGGATTTGGACAAACCAGGGACATCCATGTACATGATCAACTCCTTTGGTGTTTCCACAATATCAACCGGAATGTTTCCTTACGATTCTTCGCCATTGCGGGATTCATGGTGAGACCGAGTAGACGGGAACATCAGCTTCTCAAGTGCACTAGGGTGTTCGAGCAAGTGGCTCACTAGACCACCGAAATCAACCCTGCTGCTCATGGTGTTGGTTGGTTGATTGATTTTAGTGTATATGAATAATAATAACTGATGGATAAGATGAGATGAGAAGTGAAGTTATGAGTGAGTTGAGGTTTTAATGGAGATGAAAAAGGTTCTTGTTGTTATGGGACATGTCTAGAAGCTTCAGGTTTGTTGCGGATGTGTCACTCTTTGCTAAACTGTATTTTTCCACGTGTCCAGGAGTTACATCCTTTACTTTTTGCTTTTAATGATTAAGCTATTATTATTATTATTATTATTATTATTATTATTATAAACTGTAGTTGTTTTTTACTTTATCCATATCCATACTATCTTTTGAATTTTAAAAGGTATCAAACATATTGTTTTAAGCACAAATCATAATGAATAAGATTAAGATATTTTAGAGGTAATAATTTTTGTCTTTTAACAAAATCATATACATTGATTTTAATTTATTAAAAAGTAATTACAAGTTTAATCCTTTAACTTTAATCCCATTTTGTTAATTTATTGAATAGTTACATATATACCATACCCCTTATTTTAAATCAACCATCCCATGAAGTTTAAACGTTTATAACTTTTTCGCATGTTAATATTTTTTAAAAAACATTATCCCATAAAAACGAGTATTTTATTCTATTTAATTTGAGGATGATATTGCTATACTTTTCTCATTTTAGAAACTTAATGTGTTACGTGATTACCATTAGGGCCCGTCAAATGGGTTGTGCGGGTTTGACCGTTTGGGTCATGGGTTGAAAGGTTAAGGTCGGAATGGGCCGATATAAAAAAAGGTTAATTTGGCTTGGGTCGGGTTCGGGTCGAAAGGTGTCAAGTCATAACAAATTTCGAGTTAAAACAGTGTCAGGCGGAACGGGTTGCGGGTCAAGACGCGGCCAATTTAGCTTTACGTGCACACCGACACCTGATCGCGCGCCTACAGTCATTGTGTGACGTGCTTACTAATGCCGGTTAAGCCTCCAATGCCACATTACGAGCATACTATCGTTGGGTTACACTCGCACTGCTATGAAGTCTCGTACATACTAAAACGGTAACATCGGTTACACATTCGATGTCATGTCTGCGTGCATACCTCGCCGCATCGCGCGGGCACTTAGCTAGTATTTAAAAAGTAGCAGCGGGTAGTATGGATTTTGTGATGAGTTTGTAAGAGTTATATCTAACCTGATTTGTTTTAAACACAAATTATACTTGGGGTATAAATATTATTTTTATTTTATTTTATTTTTTGAAAGTTAAATTTCATACAACCACAAAAACGGCACCTGCTAGTCTTCAAAGCAAGGACCGCACGAGAAACCAAGTTACATCAAACCAATAGAACACGTACACCAGTCATTCCAATCTAGATGTTTATGTCTCGACCTATTTGTAATCCAAAAATAAGAAGTCGATTTGATCTTGGTCACCACCTCGATAGCTTTGATAGTTTTCCTTTGAAAGATCCGCTCATTTCTAACAATCCATATGCACCAAAGGGTCGTTAAAATGATACCATGCACCACCCATTTCTCATACTTTCCCATTTTAAAGCCTTTAACAAGCATAAAAAGACCACGGACTTATTACTTTTATTAAATTTGTATTATTAAATGTACTTAATGTAGTGAATTAAATATACATTAATAAATAATAATAATTTATTATTATATACACAAAATTATATTTATTAATGCATTATTATTATTACTTTTATTTAAATAATAGCAGTTATTACTTTTATCAAATTTGTATTATTACATGTACTTAATGTAGTGAATTAAATATACATTAATAAATAATAATAATAATATATACACAAACTTATATTTATTAAACATATTTAATTCACTACGTTAATTAAATAACTTATACTAATTATTAGTTGTTATACAAGACAATTTTATTAATTGAAAATTTTTATTACTTAAAATGAATACATCTCATATATATATAAATTTGTAAGACTCAACATCCAAAATTCTTAATATACCTCTCTCAAATGTATTATAATATATATACGTATAGATATAGATAATACAACACGTATAGGTATTTTAAAACTACAAAAGATTATGTAAAGATCACGTGATTAACTTATTAAGACTTATAATTAACCTTTAAATAAGCTTAACCGAATCATATAAAAATTACAGTTGATATCTTTTTAATTTAAGACTGATAGATCCGCAAACACTTCTATCATATGTTCTATATTTAAAGTTAATTACGGTTTTCGTCTATGTTTCAAAAAAAAAAAAAATACAGATGATATCTTTTTAATTAAAGTTACCTTTTTGAAATATAAAAAAATTGCAGTAACTTTAAATGAAACTATCTTTATTTATTTAATTTATTTATTATTTAAATATCAACTTTCATTTTAAAAGTTTTGTGTTTATCAATAGAATAACAACTAATGAAAAATAAAATTATTGAAAACTAGAATTATTTAAAGAGTGATAGAATCATTTGTAGAGCGATAGAAGCAAAAACAAAATTGCTAACAACAATGATCCCACAACACATCAAACATTTATCTTAAAAAGTCAAAACATGTTTGAGTCATTTGTCTGATTCTCCTATGTATGTGTGTCACTTCCCAAAACAAACTCACCCAACTTTTGCATACAACCTTTCTCACTCTCACACAGGATCAATAGTTCAATACCAATTAAGAGGTACGGTTGTATTATTAATTCATTGAACAACAATTATGTTAAAATCCATCATGTTTTTGCTGTTAGTTTGTCTCTGATTTAGGATTTCTGACCTGAAAACTGCATCATGTTTTTGTGATTGTACTATCTTTTAGCTTCTTTCTAGTGAATTGTCAGTGCACTTATATGCTTGATCCTTGAACATATGATTGATTGCAATTTGAATGGTTGTCTCTAGTGGCGAAACTTGAACTTTAAAATAGGAGGGGCCGAAAATGTTAGAAATTAATATTAAGTTATTACACATAAAATAAATCAATATTTTTCACTAGCGGTGCAAATTACTCGAGATCGGCTCGTTAAAAAGCTCGATCGAGCCCGAGCCCAAGCTCGAGCCTAAAAGTAAGCTTGTTTAATAAACGAGCCCGAGCCCACGCTTCACTTATCGAGCTTAAGCAGGCTCGCGAGCCTAAACGAGTCTGCCATTTATATAATTTTTTAAAATATATATTTAATAATTATTAATTAATTATATAATGTTATGGAAAAATAAATAAACATAACTAAATAATATATATTACTTTATACATACAATTATAATAGGAAAAAATATATAAAAATAATTATAATTATACAAAAAATAATTGATAAATAGTAAACAAGCCGTGCCCGAGCCGAGCTCGAGCTTGAAAATCTACTCATGAGCCGAGATCGAGCTTTGAAACTAGAGCTCAAAGCGAGCCGAGCTCGAGCTCTGTGTAAGTTAAGCGAGTCGACTTGTTCACCAAGTAATTTAATCCATGTATACCAAGTCACGTGCTCAACTTGATAAACAAGATACCAATCCATCATAGGCTCGATGGGTCGGCCCAACTCGCCTCATTGACTCGAGGACGGGAATTAATTCCAACATCCTCGCCCCTTAAAAGTTCCATCCATGGATGCCTCATTATCACGTGACAAGTTCATTGATGTGTTATTTAGCCATATAAGTTCACTTATGCAGTTATGCTAGGGGTGTTCATAATTCGTTGAAATCAACCAAATTGCTCAAACCGAAGCAAATAAGCTGGTTCAGCTGGTTTGAGATGATTAGGTTCAGTTTGAAAATTTGAGTTCAACAGTTTCGGGTCATGGTTTGGAACGTGAAACCAACCGTGTAAACCAAATCACGTGTATAATATTTATTAACCATCATTATCATTTCTAAAATTTTAATACAAACCAAGGGTTTAGAAAAATAAAATAAAAAAGGCGGTTCAAACCGCCCAACCAGACCGTCTGGTTTGTTTTTCTGTTTATTTTAAGAAAGCCCTTATGATGGTTTTTGAAAGTTGGACGATTAATGATTTTAGTTTTGTTTTCTCACACTTCATAAACTAAACTAGAAGTGAAGTAAATGCACAACTCTGTTCGTCTCAATTTGATCTTTTTTAAAATATTTATGAAGCCTTTACTTTTCTACTTTTAAGTCAATCTATGTAATACGAGGGATGTGGCATTCGGGGTCATATTGAACTAAAAATGTGTCATTTATGATAAAGACAGTTGACACCAGAAACAAAAGTCAGAATGAGTGATGAACCGGTCAATTTGAAGGAATATCAAATATTGGCGAAACAAGCCCTCCCGAAAATGTATTACGACTACTTTGCTGGAGGATCCGAGGATGAACACACACTCAGAGAAAATAATAATGCATTTCAAAGAATACTGTAATGTGCTAAATTTATATTTCATTATGAATCATAATTTTATTATCATATGCATTCTTTATTTTTAACTCCATTTTGTTGACAGTATTCGGCCCAGAATACTTATAGATGTGAGCAAAATAGATACGTCAACAACAATATTGGGTTACAAAACTTCAGCACCAATTATGATTGCTCCAACTGCTATGCATAAGCTGGCACATCCTGAAGGTAGTTAATTTATATAATTATATAATATATAATCCAATATATTTGTTTATGGCCTGTAACTGTTACTTTGTGTGTTTCAGGAGAGATCTTGACAGCCAAAGCAGCGGCTGCGTGTAATGTCATAATGGTAATTTAGTTGCCACTGCTGTAACATAGTTTATATAATTTTTAGACTTGACTACACAATTAGTGCCTAACGTTTCATGAAAGTAACAACATTGGGTACTAACATTTAAAAGTCACTTGTTTAGGTATTCAACTTTCAATTTTGTAACAAAGTTGGGTACTAAGTCTAACATCCGTTAAAAACTTAACAAAATAGGAGTCATGTGAAAAAAAAAACTAAGGGAAATCTTGTCATTACACGTTTAACCCATACTAACGTATCAACTCTTCTTCTTCACTCCATGTTTGTAATACAGAGAAGACACAAAGTCACAATTAGGGCAAATGAAGAACAATGGGCGTGTGGCAATCAGGATATAGTTTCAAAACTTTGAATTCGACATGGCTTACAGTATGTAATTTTGGTAATGATATGCTATTTAGACCCTTTGTTCTTGATAATGAGATGAAATTGAAAACCGTATTTTTTGGTCCAGGCCTTCATACAGAGTTTTTTGTATCAAAATTCATCATGGTGGAGAATTTTCCATCAACAACTACCACAAAGTTTATGAAAGGGGCGAGGTCAATTGTGTGGATTTGTTTGGACATAGAAAGGTTCTGTATTTTTTATTTCAATGACATATAAAAAAGTTTGATTATCTAATGAAAAGAATCGTGAATGTAACGAAAGCCATTGGTAAGTATCATGGTATACTAACTTTTTTAATACATCATTGAAGTAAAAAATACACAGAACCTTTCTACGTCAAACAAATCCACATAATTGAACTTGTCCTTTAATAAACTTTGTGGTAATTGCTGATAGAAAATTCTCCATCATGGTGAATTTTGATCGAAAAAAGCTCTGGATGAAGGCCTAAACCAAAAAATATAAAAAATATGGTTTTCAGTTTCATCTCATTATCAAGAACAAGGGGTCTAAATAGCATATCATTACCAAAATTACGTACCATAAGCCGTGCTGAATTCAAAGTTTTGAAACTCTGTCCTGATTGCCCACGCAACCACTGTTCTTCATTTGCCCTAATCGTGTCTTTGTGTCTTCTTTTTATTACAAACATGGAGTGAAGAAGAAGCAGTTGATACGTTAGTATGGGTTAAAGGTGTAATGATAAGATTATCCTTAGTTTTTTTCATATGACTCCCATTCTGTTAAGTTTTTAACAGATGTTAGACTTAGTACCCAACTTTGTTACAAAATTGAAAGTTGAATACCTAAACAAGTGACTTTTAAATGTTAATACCCAATGTTGTTATTTTCATGAAACGTTAGGTACCAATTGTGTAGTTAAGTCTAATTTTTAATAATATTTTTAATTTGTCTTCTCAGGGTTTATCGTTTATGTCTACATGCACGATTGAAGAAGTTGCTTCTAGTTGCAATTCTGTTCGATTCTTTCAGTTATACGTACGCAATCCTTAAAACTCTGTTTTTTTTTTGTATCCATGAGAGCCCGTTAGGGAAAACTCATGGGCCCACAGTGTTAGACAGGATAAGACTTGTTTAGCAAAAAAGTGCGCTATGCAATTTTATACATTTTTAAAAATAATTGAAATTAAGACACTCGAGTACATTATTTCTCTTTCTTGGTACATAAAACGCATAATTGTTATGCTCAAAGTCTCAAACCAGTAAAGTCAATTGTTAAAAGAGTCATTTTCATGTTTGGTACTTGTGTTAATCACGTCGTCTCTAACCTGTTAAACACGTTAAGACATGAACTGACAGCCCTAGGCCCACCAATACTGCAATACAGTTAAGGTAGTGTGAAATATTATGTTATTTTGCATTTTTGTAAGGTATACAAGAGACGTGAAATATCCGCTCTGATGGTGAAACAAGCTGAAGTAAATGGATTCAAAGCTATTCTTCTTACTGCTGACACTCCTAAACTTGGTCGAAGGGAAGCCGACATAAAAAACAAGTAAAAGTCATCCCAAAAATCAATTATATTTCCATTTTTAAAAAATTTATTCTGTTTCCACATAATATTTAATCTCCTTTATTACGCAACTCTGCAACATTTTATGTAGAATGATCGCGCCTCAGCTGAAGAACTTTGAAGGTCTCGTGTCAACTGAAGTTGATGATGCAAGTGATATGACCATCTGTTTGTTGTTTGTTTTTTCTTTTTGGAATTCTTTATTATGCATTAATTTAAATATTGATTATACATTTATACGTGTTTGGCAGAGTGATGGTTCAAATCTTGAAGCCTTTGCATCCAGGAGCTTTGATCCTTCGTTTTCTTGGAAGGTATAAACATTAAGAAACGAAAGGAACCATAATTTCAATCCGTCATCATCATCATCATCATCGTACTCAGTATATCCCACCAATAGCAAAGCTATGGTAGGGTCTGAGGAGGGTAAGATGCAGACAGCCTTACCTCTACCCCGTAGGAATAGAGAGGCTGCTTCCGATGAGACCCCCGGCTCGATAGTAGTTTTGCATCAAGCCTTGGACATAAGACGCATAACACTCAATCATTGGGGCATCGCTTGATTGGTGCATGTACCTTTGTCTTTCGGCCATCAACGCCACGACATGATGTCTGATTAACCTTCCACCACTTATAACGTTATTTTCACGAAATTAGTAAAATAACGTCAAAATTAGTGCAATTTCACTTTTGCCCACCCGAGGGCCCACACATATATACATTATATGCGCGCACCGCAACCAGGGCGTACACATAATTTCAATCTATGAGGCCTTTAAACAATATATTTTACAGCTCATATGTTTTGCAGGACATTGCATGGTTAAAGTCCATAACAAAGTTGTCAATTCTGATCAAGGGTGTACTCACCCGCGAGGACGGTAAGCCCGTTTGACCCATTACCGACCCACCCAACCCGCCCATCGTGCCACCTTTAATCTTGCATATGTTCCTTTGCAGCCATTAAAGCTATGGAAGTAGGAGTTGAAGGAATCATAGTCTCTAACCACGGAGCTCGCCAGCTAGATTATGTTCCCGCCACCATTTCTGTTCTTGAAGAGGTAGTATATAAAACCCAAAAGTAGTGATCTTTAGTAACAATAACTAGGCTCGTACCCGTCGCGTTGGGCAGTGTATTAACGTGCATTCGGTTGGTATGGGTTAAGTTCGTTCGATACCGACACTAAATCGAAAAAACTTAATGTCAATGCAGAAAACAACAACGGCACTCGTATAGGTTATAAAAAAATGTAACATATTAAAAAGAACAAATACAGCTCATGATCAACGTGACATGAAGTCGGTTGGTATATGTTAGCTTCGTTACGGTACTACCACTAAATACAAAAATTATATTAGTAAACGGCCACAATACTCGTATAGCTTATGATACAAAGAATTATCAAATTTAAGATAATGTTTATTTTACGGTAGTTTCACTAAAACAATATTTTTTACATATTTAAAGCAAAAAATAATAATAATATTGTATTGCACATGTTGGTGTTGCCACGTGGCCCAATAAGGGTTTTGCGGGCACCGAGAATTAGCGTTTATCTTATATATATATATATATATAATGGTTGCAGGTGGTGGGTGCAGTTCAAGGAAGAATACCGGTTCTGTTTGACGGAGGAATAAGGCGAGGAACGGATGTATTCAAAGCTTTAGCTCTCGGTGCAAACGCAGTTATGGTAAAACTTGTTATAAATTTATAATCATCCTCATGATATATTATCTTATCGGGTCAGGTTATTCTACAAGGGGGGACAAAAATGAGAAGGATTTGTGGCCATAAAAAAAAACCCTAAAAAAAATAATGAAAAATTAATAAAAAAAATCATAACTCAAATTTAATAAAAAACAATAAATGTAAAAACACAAAAATGTTTCCACCGTTTTCTTCGTTCACCTAAAAAAAGAAGTATCGAAAAAGACACAATGTTGAGGAAAAAAGATAATTGTGTCTTTCTATTTATCATTACGCTTTTTGTTTATTTTCGTCATTGATTGTGTCTTTTCTCCTTAACATTGTGTATTTTTCTTAATATTGTGTTATATTACTCAACATTGTGTTATATTTTGTTCGGTATTGTGTTATATTTTGCTACATATTGTGTCTTTTTTTAATTTATCATTGTGCATTTTCGGCATTGTGTCTTTTAGGCGTTTTTTAGAACGGGAATGACGGGGGAAACATTCTGGTTTTTAAAATTTTTCCGTTATTTATTTATATATTGAGTTACGATTTTTTTTATTATTTTTTTTCAATTTTTTTCTGAGGTGTTTTTTGTGTGGCTACAAATCTTTCTCGCACTTCTCATTTTTGTCTCCCTTTACGTTTTACCTTTCCCTTATCATATAATATAATAATATTGCAGATTGGGAGACCAGTTGTGTATGGGCTGGCAGCAAAAGGAGAATATGGAGTTAGAAGAGTGATTGAAATGTTGAAGGATGAACTTGAGCTCACAATGGCTCTTTCTGGCTGCACCACACTTAATAATATTACTAGGAACCATGTTAGCGCCCAGGTTGATAATCACTATTGTAGACTCTAGTTGGTTAAGGTTTGGGGGTTCTAAATAAGGGTTAAAGTAAAATGTAAACACTAGTCGAAATAGCTTGTTGTTTCGATGTGAGTGATCTTGTTGGACTTAATTCCCGCCCTTGAGTCAATGGGGCGCTTCATGTTGCGCTGTTTTTTAGTTATGGAATTGGTTTAATTAATTAAACCAATTAGAGATAAATTAAATGAGTTGATGAGTTGTTTTTAATTTATGATAGTATTAGATTAGTCGATAAGCATGTCGGTTTTATTTACTATTAATTTTAAGTATATATGTATTTGTACCGAGTCATGTAGTAAGTTTTAGAGTTGTATTTTCTTGGTTAATAGAATTGGAAAGTTTATTCCAAAACTAATTGTTTTACTCAAATACGTTTATATCAAGTCACCGCTGCGGATTGTCTATCCTTAACAATTTTGTTCCCACACTTAAAACAAGTCATCAAGTGACCACACTTGAGCTAAAAAACCTGTTAGTTAAATTTGTTATTGTCAACACTTCAAGATAAATGTTAATATTTTTACCACTATAATTTCATATTTCTAAGATATAGTATTTCTTATACTATATTATATGAAGTTTGATTTTGGTATGGCTATTTTAACTACTTCAGTACCTAGTCTATTTTTTTAGTTATATCATTGTTACATGTTTCCATGTTATTTTAACTGCTTCCGTCATTTTTACTAACTTTGTTAGATTTTTAATTTATTACTTAAGAAAGTTGATCCAAGGGGTTTTTTTTTTAAATGGTTGTTTTCAAAAAGTTTTAAATTTAAGCAGCTCTTTTGGTATAAAACGAATGAGATGACGAAAACAATTAAAAGGGATGTAACAAGTGGCGATGACAGAACAAAACATAAACTTGATACTATGATATTTAAAAATTTTTAATGGATAAATTTAAAGACGAAAATGACGTCTATTATATATTTTTGTTAAGAATTTAAAATGATAGTTATCATCTCAAATAAACCATTTGTTAACCAAACGAGCAGTACTCAAGCGGTACCTCGGTGATTTTTCCTAAGAAATGTTGCCGGTTCAAGTATCGTTTGTGAAAAAATGAAAAAATGTAGTGGGTCTTGGGCAGTGAAAAGATGTAATGCCGGGCTCTGTCTGCGATCACGAGTGCATATGACATTTTGCCAATGGATGTATCCGGATGGCGATGGTCGGGCTTAGTCGTTCAAAAGAAAAACAAGCCATTTATTATGATCCAGCCCATGGAACATAGGTTTTATGGTTTTTATTATTTATTACCCATATCCGATGGTATGTCTGATACATTATTATTATTATTATGCAGCAAACACCCAAATCAAATCGCGTGTTTCTTTCAATCAAATACTTTGAATTCGTCGTCAATGAATGCAACGTTTTCACGTGTTGTCTCGGAGGTAATATTTTTTATTCCACATTACTATAAACCCTAAAATCAATCACTCGTATAAAATTAAACCCTTTGCATTAGACAATACCGATTAAAACATTTCAATTATTTATTCATACAAAACCTATATTCATTAACCCCGAAACCGATTGATTAGGGTTGCAACTCGAGTCCTTATTGTTAAAAAAAAACACGAAACGAGCGGAACTTTTTCAAGCTCGTATAGTTATAGTTATCCGACTCGAACTTGGTGTATTTTTAAGTTTTATCTATTTTGGACTTCTATGTATCAATTTCAAACTACACGGCTATCTAGAGCTGAGCTTTGTCTTGTTTAAGGTACTAAACGAGCTTGGGCTGAACTTAGGCTCGGTTAAGCTTTTTCTTAAATTAGGGGTGTAAATGAGCCGAGCTACTCGACATCGGATTGTGAAAAAGCTCGATCGAGCTGAGCTTAAACAAGCCCTAGCTCGAGCTGCTCCTGAGCTACTCGACATTAGATTTTTGTTATATATATAATAATAATAATTATTATTATTAATTAATTAATTAAATTAATATAGAATGTTCTGAAAAGTTAACCAAATAATATATATATATATATATATATATATATATATAATATAATTGAATAAAATATATGTATAAAAAAATTAATAAATAGTAAATGAGATGAGCTTAAGCTTTAGAAATAGAGATCGAAACGAGCTTGAGCTCTGTGTAAGTTAAACGAGCCAAGCTCTGGTTCGGCCGTTCAGCTCAAGCTCGTTAGCATTCCTACTTAAAATGTATAAAATTAATTAAAAACGTATATATTTGAATTAACAAATAGCAAACGAGCCGAGCTCGATCTCAAGTTCTCATAAGCCAAAACGAGCGAAGGTCGAGCTAGTTGAGTTCGGACTTGGCTCGTTTACACCTCTAGCGTATTTTGGACATTTATATTTTCTTTTCTCTAATTTATCGTTTGTCGTTCTGAGCTTTTTATCGATCCGCGCTCAAGTAGCTGAGCTTGTTTGCAACCCTAATACATAACATATCTAGAGTTGTATTGAATTGAATCTCATGTAAACTAAAACCAGTGTTGTAAAAGTCGGATTCCAAGGCCAACTAGTCGATGACTAGACGGTCCTCAGACCCCTACCTTGGAGACTTTTTCCAAGTCGGCTTGGATTAGTCGGAGGCGGTCAAAGTCGGTCAAAAGTCGGACTAGTCGGTAAAAAGTTGGACAAAAAGTCGGGCTAGGCGGGCTAGGGTTCCCTAAAAGTCAGTTAAAAGTCACTCAAAGTTGCTGAGTCAGTTGAGTACCCTTTTGACGTGAATTATCCTTATTTTGACAAATATATAATGCTCAAAAATTAATTTTCATTATAATTACCATGTCCGAGTACTCCCCGAGTACTCCGACTACTCCCAACTCCCCAGTCGACCGCCTAGGGTCCACCTAGCGACTTTTGCAACATTGACTAAAACTGTTTTAATGTTTAACCTTAAGCTCTACTGAGCATCTGCTATTATAAATATGTTAGTTTAGAGATAATATAATCTGATAATTTTTCATATCATTATAGGAAGTGGAGATATTCAGAACCTTGTTATCTTCTAAGAAACATTGGTCAGATGAGACAAATGAAGTTAACAACACTTTTCGAAACCGCAAGCCTTACCAGTGACAGTAACGCTGATGGTAATGATAATCTTAGTTTAGGAAGCGTGACGGATTTAGGAAACGGAAGTGAGGTAGTGTACGCACCTCAGTTCCTACCATTAACAAAGTCATGGGATTATTTCAATTATCTTGACAAAAAACTGCCGTGGATCCGACCCACTGTGCATGTCTTCGGTAAAGCTCATGTTCAGGTATTCTCATTGCTTTCAAGTTTAATCAAACAATGTCGTAGAGGTGTAAACGAACCGAGACTGAGCTCGGTTCATTTATTTTTTAATAATGCATTTATAATTATTTCTATCTATACATTTTAGTTGTAATTTTATGTATAACATAATATTATTATTTTTGTCACTATTTTTATGTATAATAAAAGCTATTAAATATATTAATAAAAATTATATATATAATAGGCTTGTTTAGGCTCCAGAACTTGCTTGAACTAGATAAGTGAAGCTCGAGCTCAGCTCATTTATGAAACAAGCTTGTTTTTAGGCTCGAGCTTGTTTAAGCTCGGCTCAGTTCGAGCTTTTTCCGAGCCGATCTCAAGTAGCTCACGTGCAACTTGGCTCGTTTACACCCCTAAAAGTCTAAAACAATGTGGCATTGCATCTTTTATGTGTTTGATGTTATTGGTTGTTTTCAGCCAAGAGATGTATGCTACTTTGCAACTAAAGGATTGAAGGATTTAGTTTACAGTGGGTATACGCCAAAAGCGTATTCTTGGGATGATCATCTGCCTTTGAAGGAGATTCTAGACGAGGTATCTAATCCCGAACCTCGCTTGATTTGATTTGATATTACTAAGACATGTTGGATTTTAGGTAGACAAAGCGATTCCTGGGAGTCATTTTAACAGCATACTGTTGAATAGATACACCGTTGGCAATGACTATGTTGGTTGGCATTCTGATAACGAGACGCTTTATGGACCCACTCCCGAAATTGCCTGCATTTCTTTCGGGTGCGAGCGTGACTTTTTCTTGAAAAAGAAAACTCAAGGTACAACCTTTATTATTGCTTGTTCCTTATAAGGATTAGTTTCATATATACCCAACCAAAACTAAAAATATCATATATATATACCCAACTTAAATGAATTTTTCTTAAATGACTATTCTACCCCTTTCATTATATATGTTTAAAACCTATTTTTTTAATTAGATTTTAGTCGCCATCGACGATAAGCAAGCGAACCGAACCGTTGTATCTCCTTTTTTGTTCGCGCGACGACACGTGATCGAGCAATTGGATCGGTAGTTAGAATCAGATAATCGAACCAGGTTATTATCGCATGATAATTGAGCGATAAGCAATATGATATTTTGAGAAAACTATTGTCTATGAGTAAAACTAATAAGTTTAAGTTAAAAAAGATAAACAAGTTTAAGCTAAAAATGGGTACATAAGTTTTTTGTTTTTTGAAGTTATATGAAATTTTAGAAAAAATAAGGGTAAATGGTTGTTTTCAAATTGGTTAATAATAAATTGGGTATAATCGAGCAATAAGCAATCTGATATTTTGAGAAAACTATTGTTTATGAGTAAAACTAATAAGTTTGAGTTAAAAAGATAAAAAAGTTTAAGCTAAAAATGGGTAAATAAGTTTTTTTTTGTTTTTGCTTTTTTTTTTTTGAAGTTGTATGATATTTTTAGAAAATAAGGGTAAATGGCCGTTTTCAAATTGGTTAATAATAAATTGGGTATAATCGAGCGATAAGCAATCTGATATTTTGAGAAAACTATTGTTTATGAGTAAAACTAATAAGTTTAAGTAAAAAAGATAAAAAAGAGTAAGCTAAAAATGGGTAAATAAGGATTTTTTTTTTTTTTTTTTTGAAGTTATATGAAATTTTAGAAAAAATAAGGGTAAAATGGTCGTTTTCAAATTGTTAATACTAAATTGTGTATATTTGATATGTTAACTACTTTGTAAGGGCATATCTAACATTTTTAGTCTTGCATGGGCATATATGATATTTTTCGAGTTTGTAAGCCGGTATATATAAAAATTTGCCTATTGTAACTAGTACTAGTATTCTGGCTCATATTAACGTTGAATAATTACAACACTCAGATGTATCGTGTTTAGGTGAAGTGGGAAGCAAACGAGGAAGGACGACTAATGAAGAGAAACATTGTTTTAAGTTGAAGCACGGGTCACTGCTGGTTATGCGAGGCTATACACAAAGGGACTGGCTTCATTCGGTGCCTAAACGAGCAAAAGCTGAGTCAACACGAATTAGTCTCACGTTCAGGCGAGTCTTGGAGATGGCACAACCTGAGCTGGTTGTGTAAACAATGTTTCGTTTTCAGGAGGTTTTGGATCAACTCTGCTATCTATCCGTATTACACGAACGCATATTAGTTATAGTTTGAAATTTGAATATCTAAAAATTTAGAAATCTAGTTCTGAACTTTTGATGTTACTTTTGCCATTGATCAAGTTGAGTTTGGTAAAAATTGATGGAGTGAACTGCGGTTTTCGTCCCTCTGGTTTGTCCAAATCTACGGTTTTAGTCAAATAGTTTCAAATTTGTGATTTTCGTTCCATTGGTTTCATTTCACTTGCAATGAAACCTGAATTCACTAATCTCGTTAAGTCTAGTTGTTAAACCCATTAGCTTGTCCTTCACGTGAGGGGCAGTTTTGTCCTATTTTTTCCCAAAGTACATCCCAGTCCCTCACGTGAGGGGCTTGCAAATTAGGACTGGGGTTTATTTGGGAGAAAAATGACAAAACTGCCCCTCACGTGAAGGACAGGCTGATGGGTTTAACGACCAGACTTAACAGGATTAGTGAATTCGGGTTTAATTGCAAGTGAAATGAAACCACAGGGGCGAAAATCGCAAATTTGAAATTATTAGACTAAAACTGCATATTTGGACAAACCACGTGTACGAAAACCGCAGTTTACTCAAATTGATGATTATATAATGCAGATGTTTGGAGTAATTTCTTATTGTCTTACTGGTTTTGATTGGTGATTAGGATTTAGTTTTGTTATTAATACACTCGAGATGGATTACTTGATAAATAGGTTTATGTGTGTAAAGCAAACGCGAGATTATGGAGTTTAGGATAAAACTTGTTTGATCGTTTATAGATGCATGCGTTACATAAGTAATGGCTGGTTTGTGCCTCGGCTTTTGGGACCAAAATGGAGGGACTCACACTTTTTTAAACCAAGTTATCAAGTATCATCTGATGATAATATAAATGGTTGTTTACAGTTTATACTTTATATTGTGAGCTAAAATCTATCAATGGTTAGCCTTCTGAAGATCTCATATTAAAAAACTGAACAGCCTTTAACATTTGGGAAGTAAATGCAATAATAGAATAATAAATTACAACCCTTATATTTTGGTTTCAACTGTTTACTCAAAAGTTACACATTAGATCCACAGTGAATGTTTGTTTTTTAGAGTTAAATTTAATAAAATGACCAATGTAGTCATGTATTTAAGAAAATAAATAAATAATTACATAAAAATTAATGCAAATCTCTTGTTCGACGACCACACATCTCCGAAGGGTCGAATTATGAAAGCATGATTATGCTTGTCACGACACGATCACTTCCGTAATTATTATAGATAATTAATAATTGGGCATTAGACCATAAACTGTCCCAGGTTCTAACATATGTACATTTGTCCTCCCAAAAACTACCCCCCATCACTACCGGTTTAGAAAATACAAGATAACGAGAAAAAAAAACATATGAATCGGGCTAGCTACTCTTATTGACACCCTGCATATCTATTGGCGAATTGACCATACTACCGACAGACCCAATGGTCTGCGAGCTCAACTGTGGGCTTGCAGGACCATTAGCCTCTTGGTTACCTGCACTCATTGGTGGCTGCATGGTTCCAGAGCTCAGCTGCGGGCTCATTGGGGTTCGTTGACTCATTTGCTGGGGGCTATCCTGTTGTTGCTGTGGTAGTCCCATTGATGGTGAACCCACTTGCTGAGGTGGCGAAAGAACCGCCTGTAAAGGTGATGCTGACTCTTGCTGCTGATGTGGCAATTGCATCTGCTGTTGTGGTAATTGCGGTTGCTGATTCACGTAGGCATTCATGCCTGATAACATTTTTGATGGGGCCATAGCGGTCCGTTGCATTGGGTTCACGGTGTTAGCTCGGTTCATAGCGGGACCCTGCATCAAGTAGTTACTGGGCCCGGGATGCACCTGCCGATTAGCTCCCAGCAACCCGGTGATATTACCAGATTGCCCACCGGGCCCACCTAATATATTTCTGTTCTGTGCCATTCTAAGCCTTGTAGTCATAATAGCAGCCTGAGCTGGCGATATCATCCCAGACCTAAGCTGCTGGCTTATTATATTACTAAAATTCGAAGCCTGGCTCACACTAATCGGACTCTGACCCATATTATTTCCCATCCCCGAAATTGCCCCTGTTATTGGTGGCGAAATTCCATGAATGCTCCCCATACCTTGAAGCCCAACCATATTATTCCCGGTATTACCTCCGATTCCAACATTCCCGAGTCCCATGATCATTTTCCTCTGCATTTGTTGTGGTTGCTGTTGTTGAAGCATTTGAAGCTGTTGCGGGGTCGCTTTATTTAACATATGACCTACTTGTTGGATGTTTGAATTCTGTCCCGTTGCGTTTAAATGTGGTAATGGATTGGATGTGTGCATCATGGCTGATGATCTTTGCAGCATATGGCCTACTTGTTGGTTTTGCTGGAACGACTGTTGTGAATCCGGTTGCATCGGCCATGCTGGCGACAATAAGCCACCCTGAGACACTTGCAGCGGTTGAGAATTTGCAGGTGGGTGCATTCTTGCACCTGATGAATTTACTAATCCGTTATCATTATTACTTGGTCCAGTGTCGGACGGTTTTGCAATTTCATTAGATGGCTGGCCCGAAACTGATTCTGGGATTTCAGCATTGGGGGATATTGCAGATGCATTGTTATCATTAATGTTAGTTCGTTTTGGTTGAATATAATCGCCTTCAACACGATAACCTTCGCGGGATATCTGCATACACCAAAAATAATTAGCGTATTTCAATTTTCATACAAAATAAACCGAAAAAATATAATCTTTTAAGTAAATTTAACTTTAAAGGTCATACCAATGTGCAGAACTGGTCTGCAAATAAGTCTGCAGCATGCTGTAACACCAATTCAAATCACAAGTCAGAAATACTCGAATACAGTAGTTACTACATTCAAGTAGAAATAATTATATATTAAATAAATTAATTAAAAATAAAAACTCAGACAGTATTTGGAAGAGTCGGAAGAAATTCTTCTACTGCCGAGTAATCATAATCATCTAACTCTCCATAAAGCATTGCAACAGTGCCATCATCTTGTTTTTCCGACAGTATCATTCTTCGTATTCTGGGCACAACTAAAAGAGAATTTCCTGAAAAGTCAATGGTCAGCGATCAGTCAAAGTCAACATTCACGTAAACTTTTCATCTTTTTTTATTAACCTTGGAGTACGCGTTCAGTCGGCATAATATCCAGAATTCTGGCCTTGCAAACATTCATGTTCCCACCAACAAGCGATTTAGACAGAGGCGTTTTGCAGTCTTCATCTTTAGGGTTTTCATTATTGTGATCATTAGAGAGAAAATGATTCAATTGTTGAGTAGAAAATGTTGTTGTATCTCTATACTCGTCAACCTTAATCTTTTTCATGTTCAATTTATACCTACCATAAATATATTAATTAAGCATATGAAACACAATATTGATAACTTAAAACTATGTAACGAAAAGGTATTGTATATTTAAATTTATACCTAAGAGTTAACATTTCGATTTTTGAAATTTTATCACGCATGCTTTTCTCAAATTCTTTTCCAGCAAGAGAACTTGTGGCATTAAGGGGCCCACTAATGTTACCAGAAGAATTTGTTCTCCTGGCTGCCATTTGAGCATTAGAAGTCAAAGATCCGGGCCCACCAGCAGCAAGAACTGAAGTCACTGCTGACTAGTCCCTTCGGGATGATCCAAGTGGCGCAGGCGCACCGTACTGTCCGCCATGAGACCCACTGGAAAACTCCCCTGATTTTGACGACAGTGGAGATTGAGGCAACGCACCAGATACACGTGGACTTTGTGCTGACTTTCGTTTCTGAAACTGTTGACTAAGCCTCTGGTGTTGCTCAGAGTCAACGGGTTCTTGTTTCAGATTGTATCTGATTCCGGGTTGACCAGTTGTAAATGGATCCTGATTAAAACTTCCTTCAAACGGATACTTTCCGGTATTAGTAGGTAGCTGTAACTGAACCGCTCTCCCGATTGACTGATGCCGTTGCTGCTGCATGAGCGAGTCAAATACATCCATTTGCGGTTGTTGATTTCCGTTAAGACCCATTGAGTTTGACCTAGCTCTTTTAGTCAACCCTGTCAAAGGAGACAGTTGACCATCTTGGTTTTCCCTCTTACCAAGATTCGAATTCCTATTATCAGTATATGAATTCATCATGTCTTGAACCGAGCCTAATCCACGATCCTGCATAGGCCTTGGGTTTCCAGCAGTTATTTGATAATTTGATTGATAAGATAATGAAGGCGATGCAGGAATTGTGTTTTGGATGGTCTGGTTAACAAGATCAGGTGGCTGAACCATTGGGCCTGGATTTGAGTTTTCTGGGCCTCGGTCCATGCAAATTTTCTTCATGTTGGCCGGATTGTCTGACCCCGACATCTGCCTCAACCTCTTCCGCCTAAGTTCCCGTATATTCAAGTTCAACTGCATTAAAACCAGATTAAAATAACAAATAAAGAAATTATCCACCGCATCAAGATAATTAGGCTTATAACACTTACATTTGTGGAAGTTGGAGGTTTGCAGAGTTTATCTACATTGGGAGACGGGTCAAGATCAAGCTTCGGGTTTAAGGCTTTCAGTATACGGGCCTCTACTTCCTAAAAGCCCAAATTTACTAAAAGTAAGATTGTTGTATAATGTATAATTAATTACATATGGTTATAACTATATTCAATAATTGCTCACCATTAAGTCACCATAAGTCCAAGAACTATTAGAAATCAGAGGCATATCTTTCACCACATTCTCCAACGACATTTTAAGACGTATTTTTGAAGTAATAGGGGATAATGAATCTGCAGAAACCCCACATTTTCTGTAATCTCTAACCTGCAATGTTTTCCACATCAGAAATGATAATGTTTGAAGTCTAAGTTCTAATTAATGTGATTACTTACCGCGCAAGCAACTGCTCCATTGATAAATTTGCACGGTATATCATCCAAGAAATCAGCAGGCAACAGACCACGCTCAATTGCCTTCAAATACAAAAACAAAACAAAACAGGTGATAAAAGAAAATTTTGGTTTGACCATAAATATGAAGAAAATAAAATTACTACAGTAACTATTAAAAAAATGTGATTTAGGAGGTTGTATGCCCTAAATCCCTAATAACAGAATCTGGCCCACTTTTAGCCCGTTTGACCCATTTACCTTTTAGGTAAAGGTGTTTCTTGATCACTTTTGGATAAAACACAGCCTAAATAATAAAAAAGACACTCATTCCTAAGTAAACGGATCAAAATCATCACCTCCTGATATGAGTAAGAAACTAAACTCTTACCGACAATAGGCTTTCTGACATCCGATCATACGGGTGCAAAAAATTTGGATCATCTTGTACAGCCTGATTAACTCGATTCTAGAAGTGAGTGCAAACAAGTTAACTTAAATTAAAGTTGGCGACTTTAAAAGTAAATCAGAGATCTAACATGATGTTGTAACTTGTAACAACAAACCTCGGTGGGGATTCCAATCGAGTATCCATCTGGAAAGAGGTTTATAAAGAAAGAAATGTCTGCGTCTGAAAAAAAAAAGTGAAGATTAATAAACAAAAAATAAAGAAACCACAACAGAAGTGTATGGGTTAATGTTCCTTAGAAAGATACCTGAAATTTCAGCTTCGTCTTTATTGTTCTCAGTGACATCAACCTATAGTATCAGCAAGCAATCAGTTCAAATGAGTTAGGGGTGTGCATGAAACCAAAAAAAAAAAAACGATAACCAAAACAAAAAAACGGTTTGGTTTTATATTTTCGTAGAAACCGAACTTCCGCTTTGGCTTTGGCTTTGGATTTGGTTTTGCATGTACCAATGACCAGAAAAGAAAACGAAACCGAACTGAATTTATCAATGTTTCTTTTACATTTATAAACTTAAGTAATTTATAAGACACTAGCTTTAAAACCCGTGCATTACATTGTTATATATGTGTTACACATTTTCAAGCTCATGATTAGGGCTGTAAATGAGTTGGCACAATTTTTTTCTGGCCCTAAAACTTCAAGATCAAATGGCAAAACGAAAAAAAGTCAAAAACCTAAACCGAACCAAACGGTTTTAAAAAAACTCAAACCTATGTAACAATCATTCTTTCTTTTTTTATAATTTTCTAAAACATAAGTAATATATATTATAACATCTAATACCAAAAAAAAAATGCAGCTAAGCTAAGCTAATTGTTATTATATATGTGTCACGCATTATATATATGAAATGAATTAGGGTTCATTTTAGCAATAAAAAAGCAGAAACTACAAACGAGCACGAGATTTAGCAATTTACGCAACAATTAGACATAAAAAAACGATACCGATAGTTTTGGAAGAAGAATAATGGATTGATTGTTGTGGATTTGAGGAGCCTGGTGTTGTATAGGGGGTTGAGGTTTTGGTTTGGGGCGAAATCGAGTGCCTTTGTTTGAGACCTTGAAAGAAACCCCCATTGAATTGAATCAGTATTATTATTATTATTATTATTATTATTATTATTATATGAGCTTGGTTGATTTTGCTTTGAGGGCAGACAGGGTGCTCGTTGTTTATATAGTGCGGTGGCTGTGGGACCAATTTGATTTGGGATATGAGAAGAAGTTGAGGTGCTTGATATTGCCCGGTTAAAAAACTCAATCGACCCGAGCTTAATTGAGCCCGAGCTCGAGCATTTAAAGGTAAGCTCGTTTAATAAACGAGTCTGAGCCTATGCTTCACTTATCGAGTTCGAGCCGGCTCGCGAGCCTGAACGAGTTTATCATTTATATAACTTTTTAAAAAATATATTTAATAATTGTTTATTAATAAATATAATGTTATAAAAAAACAGATAAAAATAACTAAATAATATATATTATTTTATACATAATAATTTTATAGGAACAAAATATATATGAAAATAATTATATTATTTAAAAAAATAATTTATAAATGGTAAACGAGCCGAGCTCGAGCTTGAAAATCTACTCACGAGCTGAGCTCAAGCTTTGGAAATAGAGCTCGAAACAAGCCGAGCTCGAGCCTGGTCGGACTCGGGCTTGGCTCGTTTGTAGTGGCGGATCTAGACCATAATCTCAGGGGTAACGTTCAAAAAAATTTTTTGCTGTATTTTATACAATGAAAGCGAAATTTTTTTACCGTATTTCGTAAAATAACCGAATTTTTTACAATATTTTGTACAATAGTTTTTTTTAACTTGCCTTTGGACCGATATCATCATTTTCCTTTAATTTTTGTTTAAAAAGATTGCTAATAAGACTTTGTTGTTTCATCTTCTAAGTTCCCTAGTTTTAGAAGGGATAAAATTTAAACCATAAATCTATAATCAATTTCAATTTACACATAAGCCCTAAATTCCTAACTAATTACAATTTCCAAATATTATCCGAATATCCAACAAACCATAATCAATCATTCAATTGCTACAAATGGGGTGGTGCTCTATTGCCAAAGGCAAAGCCTTTAAAACATATGGGTTTGGAGGGGAGGTCTTGGGTTCAAGTCCTAAAGACAACAAAAATTAAAAGAAGTTCACTATTAAAAAAATCATTTAATTGCCCATAAACAATTTCAGATTAACAATTTATATAAACAAATAAACAATTACAATTTTAAGTGGAAGAATACCTAAATTAAACAAGTAGAATTCAAATCGTTGACGAGTGAGTGATGGACTGAACGAGCACCGAGCGTTGGTTAATCGGTTGCGGCATGCAAGGGGTTGGGGCAGTGTGTGGTGGAAGCCACGACTGAATGAAACTTTGCTTATTGAATGTTGATTTCTGACCTAAAACAAGTGTTTAAGCATAAAGGAAAAACAAACAAATGGTTTTATTTAGTTTGTGCTTAAATTTTGTTGGGCTTTAATTAGTTTCGGCTTTTAATTTGGTGGGGCTTTAAACAAATAGGGGTAATGTTATATTTTTTTCAGGGGTAGCGAAATACGAAAACCGGCCAAAACATATAAAATTTGTACTGCCGACGAAAAGTTGAGGGATAGCGGAGGCTACCCCTGACTATATGCTAGGTCTGCCCCTGTCGTTTGCACCCGTAGTTATGAGCTTATATTATGTTGCTCCCTTTGGCGGCTGGGCTTGTTTCGTTCCACCAAACATCAACTCGTGTTAATATTATTATTAATATTATTAGGATGGTTGTCGGGTGATTTTGGAGTGACTTTAAATTCCAAGTTAAAACGTAATTTTGTGTTAAACCAACATCTATTTAACAGCCTAATCACTTTAGTCTATATGTATTCTTACGTCATGTATTTTGTTTTATGGGGTTAGCTTTTTGTATGACATCCCTTGAAAGAAATAAAAACTTCTTCCTTATATATTCTCTCTATTTCTCTCTTGAGTTCTTTCTAGTTTTCTTTATGTTCTTGAGTCAACCCCGGCCTCTCATGGCAAAAGACATGACATATGGATTAAAACTAACTAATCACAAACCACACAAGTACAATATTAAACATAACTGCTTCCATAAATTATGACTTCCATAATATATTATGGTGACAGAATTAAGAGTAAATATGTGTTGTTGAGAGAACTTAATGAGAAGCTAACAAATCAAACCTGGTTGTTGTGTTGTATTTATAATGGTGCAATGGTGGGAGTTGGGACATGAATTGTTCATGATATTTAGAACATATTTGGTGTCATGGCTTTCCACTGACAGTCGCCGGTTAGTGAATGATTTAGGCAATATAATAAGTCGTTCGTACAGTATTAATACATATAATTGTTAGTTCAAAGTATAGTATGCTGTAGTGAATATGATATTCGGTCCGAACTACACATATGATTGGTTGCCTGGTAACCTGGTTATAACAAACAATGTGGGTTAGATAGTTGCATATTTATGTCAAAGTTTGACGTTATCAAATATCAACTATCAGTAAAATAGTTAACTTGAGTTTGAATGCCTCAAGTTTACAACAATTAAGGCGTGTATGACATTATGTTGTATTCTTAGGTGAGAGTAATATACGAAATTGGCGTATCTATTGATACGAGAGCAACCTGAAATAAGTCAAGTAAATCATCGACTCTTTGGGTGAAGGGATGTTCCTAACAAAATCAACTCTTCGGGTATAGAGGGTGTTCCTATTTCCTAACACTAACAGATTTACCCAAATCCAAACGACCAATCATACAAACCCACCTCGTTTTTACCTGATTTCACCTAGAAGTACCTGCTTCTTAAGGATTGGTGTTTCCAAACTATGCGATTATTTGGCAAAATCTCTGGTACTTTCTCATACTACCAAAATCAATCTCTGGTACTTTCTCATACTACCAAAATCATGTTGCTTTTAAACCTCGAAAGGCGTTTGTGTACTGAAATAAGATGAACACGAGCACTCAACGTGAGTTCAAACTTCAAAGTAGGGATGAGCAAATTCAGTACCGGCACCGATTGGATATTGTCGGTACCGAAGTTTTGAGTTTCAGTATCAGTACAGTACCGGTATTTATAGAATTTTACCTTAAAACCGATACCAAACCAAAAATTTTGGTACCGGTCTCATCTTCAAATATCACAGTAATAAATTTTAGTACTTCTGTAATTTATACAGGCGCAATAAAACAAACTTTTTTGACACCGCTCAAAACAACAGGATGAAACTCAGGTAAGTTCAATGGATTGAAATTCAAATTTCATTATTTTACCGGTTTTATTTGGAAGATGGGTGAAACTATAAACCTTGGAGCAAACAACAATCACAGGCACTTGTTATCGGAACAAACACGTAACATTAAAACATACATACATCATATGTAACCATACTCATGGCAAGCATATAAAGACAACATTGGGGTAAACAGTAAAGTAAAAGAACAAAACATAGAAAAAAAGACATCATAAAAGCCTCCTAGAAACTCAGAAAAACAACAGAAACAACGCACGCAATAACGCCACGTAATCACTCACTCACTGATAATACATGAGTTGTTGGGCGGCTGCAACATTCGGGAAACCATCATAAATAGCTTGGCTAGCTCCCGCAGCCCCCATACTCATACCACCCATTGGTGGTTTGAGAGGAAACTGCCCTTGAGCATGCATTAGCCCGTGGACCCCACCCATCTTGCTTATTGCTAATTGTCTCTCATATGCTAGTAAGTCAGCGGTTGACAGCATTGGTGCAGGCACGGGTGGTGGAAGTGGGTTTGAGGTTGTTCCTGGTGGAGTCGGTTTACTGCCCCATGAGCACTGCATTGAATACAAAACAAATAAGTCAGGCTATGCAAATATCCAACATAGTTGCAACTTGCAAATTATATACACTACAATATGGTTTCGATGAATAGTAAATTTCCAAATCAAAAGTCGGCCCGTGGCTTTAGGTTTCTTTTCTCAAAGTTTCAATTTCACCTATAATACGACAAAGGGGCAGGCTCAAAAGGAAACTCCAAAAAAGTGGGAAACTGGGGAACTAAATCTTGACCATCCATTTAATCTTATGGTGCAACTTTTGTTCTTTTTGATCCTCTACATCTCACATGACGTCATCAAACCCAAAAACCTAAGCCCCCCCCCCCCGGTTTTCCTTTAAAAAAAACACCGAGAAATAGGTTTAATTTTTTCCTCAACATTTGCATGCTCTTTGATAGGCCAGTTTGTAAATATACATGTACAAAACTCCAACCGCATATTATGCCTTTATGTTTGGTTGTTTAATGAAAAAAAATCTAAGATTTAGTACAAAAAAAATTAAAGAAACTCAAATATCAATACACTATCAAACAAGACTACGGTAAAAACTAAACATTTAGTAATTTTTGATGTACACACCTTTATTTGTTTACCGTAAAGAATGGATTGGGTATTTCCCATTTGAATAGCCAAAGCAGCTTCCGCATGATTATTGTATCTTACAAAACCAAACCCTTTGTCGGGCTGAACCCGAACCTCCTCAATTATTCCAGCAGCAAGGGAATGAAAGTGGCGATGGAGTTCAAGCTGAGTAACCTAAAAATAAAATAATTCAATTAATAAATGAGTTGAAAAAATATAAGCTATATTAACTGAAGAATTATGATTGCTTACTTCTGGTGCAAGATTGCCAACATAAACAGTAGTGTACTGTGGGTTATTCTCAGGAGCATCACTATTAACGGGTTCCTTACTATCCTCTGTAAAAACATAAGATATACATGTTAATAAAGTGATAATCAAAATGACAGATTTTGTAATTCTTATTTCTACTGCATACCTGAAGACCCATTTGTTAGTTCCACCACATTTTTTGAGTCCGAGGCCTGTTTTTCATCACCAGTGCCAGCACCTTTGGTAGCCCAATTGCAGCGGATCTGCCTGCTGCCAAGCCACTTCCCTGATAAGATAAGAACAAATAATGATGGAATATTACATATACTGGTTTTGTAAGCTCTTTAATATTCTGGAAATAAACATAAAAAATAATATTATAACGAAACTCTTACCAGTTAAGTCATTTATAGCATTTTGCGCATCCTGAACATAAATTAACCATGTAAGATTCTAGCTAAAAGATGATATGATAACGTGCATGGAAAACAGTGGGAATGACAATTTTATCTTCTTGATCATTTTCCTAGCTAACAAGTCAAAACAGATTCAGGTTGAAACATGTAAGTTTTAAGTAAGGGTTGACATGAGCTGGCATTGTTGCTCCACAAAACACCCTTTTTGTATGAATAATTCAAGCAGTAGTTGTGATTAAAAATATACTGTTACAAAATAATTTATATATTTGAATAAACTGATTTATCAGGCTGTATGCAATGCATTATAAATGGAGACATTTTTCAACCGATTTGATCTGTTCCAATTTTAGCTAAAAAAGTATTTGACCCATTTTACAATTCAAATCAACCGATTTATAAGTTCGTGTTAAAAACTGCCAAAGTTTTTCTCTCTCTGCCTGTGTTAAGAAAAGTCAAATTTGTGCCACCATTTTCTCCATAAGTAAGTTTACTTTAAAAAAAAGTCATCAAAAGTATAAACCTGTTGATTGCGGAAAGAAACAAACCCAAAACCTCGTGAACGCCCAGTTTTCTGATCCCACATAACCCTCGCGTCCCTGAAATAGAGCAACAGCCATAAAAACAAGTTCATGAGCTATATAATGTGTGTGTAATGTGCGCGTATGTAAGGAGAGAAAAAAGAGATGTACTCACGAGCAACTAGAATAAACAGAGAAGCATGCATACAACATGGCATCGGTAACCTCAGGGCTAAGATCACCGACAAATATGTTGTAGTGACCTGCAAATCAGAAATAAAAATGCCATGACATCAAATTTCCATCAAAATAGTAACTATGGAAAGTACAAAATTTATCCGGGTCCAAAAAAAGCATAAGCACCACATAAAACCTACCTGATGTGTCCTCCCTCTGTCCACTGGCATATGCCCAGTTAACTTTGATAGGTTGTCCAAACCTGAAAATAACATTGATAAAAATGTTGTGAAGTAAGATAACAAAGTACATAACTCTCTTAATATGATTGGTTAACCTTAATTATTCAAACAAACTTACAAATGCCTCCCATTTAGAGATAATATAGCAAGTGCAGCTGATCTATGATCAAAATAGTGAATGAATCCATAAGATGACTGCACATAAAAAAAAGAATAAAAAAGTAATAATCAGGGTAGTAACATGTAACTTGATAAAAGAAACTTTCAATATGTTTAATAAAAAATAGCTACCTTCTCTTTTCTTATAAGTTTGCAGCCTTCAACAGGACCAGTACTTGCAAAAACCTCTTGAAGAAGTGGTTCAGTCACTTGTATATGAATGTTACCCGCATACCTGTCATATATCAAACGTAAAAGAACAGTTTTAAGAAAATAAAAATAAAAACAACTTCAGCTAAAGAATATTTCCCAGTTTCCAGTACTCATAAATATAAATAATCATCCTACATTTGACACCTAGCATACGACAACTACAAAACTCAGTAATTGTATCTATTGGAGAGTGAAAAAAGCTAACTTATAAATATGTCAAATCAACAAACACGTAGACGGTTAAGAAGCAGATAAAGGCTTTTGTCATGCAAAGGAAAAAGAAAAAAGAAACTAGAAAATATCATCTGTAAACCACTCACACACTGTGGCATGTATTTGGATCAAAGCCGGGAGGCAGATTTCCACTTGGGATTGGCTCAATCTGCAAAATAAAAAAGTGAAAAAAAGAAAAAAAAACTAAAAAATAACAAACTAAAAGTAAAAAAGATAAAGAACCCCACTAACCAGAGTAAATCAAGCCCAGCAAAGAACGGGTAAAAAGGCAAAGTGTATGATGTATCGACTACTAAACTAGACATCGGACACCAAAGAAGCACACCAACAAAATAAATGTACACACAAATCTCCTATATAAGCTTAATTTGTAAAAAAAAACAAGAAAAAATAAATATATGTACAGACAAATCTCCTATATAAGCTTAACATGTAAAAGGACAAGAAAAAATCAAATGTACACACATATCTCCTATATAAGACTCCAACAGCAATGACTAGTAAGACAAAACTAGCTTCACATTAAAGGACTGATGCATCTCTGAACTCACAATAAGTTCAAACTGACTCGGTTCTTAACAAAAACATTTCACAATTCTTAGACACCTAAAAACGGCATTGAGGCTAACTATTAAATAAGAGTATTCTCCAAAACAAAATAGCATCAGCATGCTTTTGTTGTGTACACATCTATTTTGAAAGCATACATAAAAAAAATGATGAATTTATTGACTTCCATGCAGAACTGGTGATGCCCTCATAAAAAAACTCACAATGGTAAATCTTTAAAAGAAGAAACCAATAAACTATGAAGCAAACGAGAGAGTGAAATACTTGAGAACAAGGTTTTCAAAAAACATTAAACTATGAAACTAAATAGCAAAAGCTTAAAAAGCATTAGACATTATATCCATAAAAAATGAATGGTAGTAACATTGCCCCAGGCCCCAACAATCCTAATGAAAAATTTTTGATGACCAGATATGATATAGACTATTAGAAATTTAATACTGACATTTTAAAACAAGTAACAAAATCCAAAACAGATCTTGTATTTCAAAATTAACGTGTAAACAATTAAAAAAACAACTCTATTTTAAATGGTGCGACTTGAAAAATAATATAATCAAAATCCTATGGCTTGAGAAGCACAGTAACAAAATCGTCAAATTCAATTACGATAGACGAACCCCGACGTTACATTTGACAGCTAAATAAGCAAAAATTATTATCAATAAAACTTATCGAAACTGACCTAAATTACAGACACGGCGATCATAATCAGACAATCAACCACCAAAATCAAACCCTAAGCTCGCAAATAATCAAAACGACAGACACAACGGTCACAATCAAACAATCAATCAACAAATTCAAATCCCTAACCCTAAGCTCGCGAAATGATAACATTACGACACAAATTCACAAACATATACACAAAAACTGGCGAATACATTACGTAATCAAAACAATTGACGCGTCAATACCTGTGGAGGTGCTAAGAGGCCAGGATGATAGAGCGATTGCTGTTGAAGGAGAGCTTGCTGCATCAAAGCTTGTTGTTGTTGTAGCTTGAGCCTCTGGTGTTGATTTTGCATTATTGATTGTTGTGAGATCGATTGATGGATTTGTATGGTTCAATTTGGGGGTTAGGGTTTCAATTTGGGGAAAATGATCGAGAGAGAAATGAAATGAAATGAGAAATAATAATATTATTATTATGAGGAGAAAGAGCGCGTACCGAAATGAGTTAATGGGTTTGGTAATGTGGCATTAATGGTCCCTCGACTATGTCGAACGAAACAATCAAAATTTCGTGTTCGTGTTCATTCGTTAGGTAGACGAATGTGTCTGTTTTCGTTTGTTTTTGTTTGTTGGTGTTTTAAATGAGCATGGTCAGACATGCATTAACACAAACGAACATATACAACAAACGATAATTAAGTACAAACGATAAATTTACTCTGAGTACAATAATCATTACATGATTCAATAATATCCGGTATATTTAAACTGCAATGTGAATGGATAAATATAAAGAAAAGATAAGTGAGCGGAATGGATGAACATTCGCGAATGCAAATGAACGAATGGGGGTTGACCAACCGGTAGGTATCACTAGCATCGTCTAACCTTTTTTTTCTCTCACTATCAATTTAATATATATGTTCCTGCAAAGGATTTTGCATTGTTGATTATTATGAGATCGATTGATGGATTTGTGTGGTAGGGGTTAGGGTTTCAATTTGGGGAGAATAAAATGATCAAGAGAGAAATGAAATGAGAAATAATAATAATAATAATAATAATAATAATAATAAAATGAGTAGAAAGAGCGCGTGCCGAAATGAGCTAATGGTTTTGGTAATGTGACATTAATGGTCCCTCGGCTACGTCGAATGAAATTTTAGAAACAACCAAAATTTTGTGTTCGTGTTTGTTCGTTAAGTAGATGAATATGTCTGTGTTCGTTTTTTTTGTTTGTTGGTGTTTAAATGAACATGGTCATACATAAATTAATACATACATAAGAAAGACCAATGAAAGGTATAGATAATAAGTTTAGTCTAAGTGCAATCATCATCGCATGATTCAATGATATCCAACATATTAATGTGAATGAACGAATGTAAATGAACAAAACATAAACGAAGGTAAATTGATGAACATAGATGAATATTCACGAATGTAAATGAACAAATGAGGGTTGACCAATCGGTAGATGTCATATGGCGTCCACTAACTTCTTTTTCCTCACTAACGATTTAATATACATATCAATATATATATATATTCGTGCAAAGGAATGTTAAATCAAGAAATGTATGTGGTGTGGTGGTAAGCGTGTTGGGCTACGACTCGTGGGGTGTAAATTCGACCTTTGGGCCTGATTTTTTGTTTTTTCTTTAGTTGTTTTTTATGGAATTCTTTTTTTTATATTGTGTTTTTGCATTTCTGAATTAAAAAAATGCATGTGTTAGACACCTATGACGCAACATGCATCTAGTAGTTATTAACAGAGTAAGTTATTAGTTATTAATAGAGTAAGTCAATAAGTTATAATAAAAAATAAATACATGATATAAGACATGCATAATTGAACTTTTTGGTACCTTTAGGCCAAATAGTAGAAGAAAGTAGATTAACCACCGTAACATATATTATTTGTGTTTATTCTCTACTATTTCTTTACGGGTACTAATAAAAAGATCTTGAATTGTCGTTCGGGTTCCGGTTCCACATATTGTATATTTGTCCATAGTTTTTTTCTCTGGTACCGTATGACACATGACAGATTTATACAAGTCTAACATGAGTCAAATTTAATCTCAAGCTACTTTAAGTTCGTTCGATACAAACTTTAAACGGATTGATCTCGAATAACTTATTGGAGATCGACTAACACCCGTAACTGAAAATTATCATTACTAGAATTTATTGATCTTTTAAGATATAAATGTGGCAAGTCATGTCAAGTCTCTCGAAGCATAGTAAAGTACACATCAAACATGTGCCATAATTATGTACTTTGTGACTTGTAACGTCTCACGTCCTACAGTAATTGAGTTCTTAAACTTAAAAGTCTATTAAATATCTTAAGTAAAAGCCAAAAAAGAATCTAAAAAATATCAAGAGAACAGTCATTAAGCTAAGCACGTTATCACTCTTCCGGCCACGAAAAGCGTTGCCTAACACTAATCAAGTAGCCATCAGGCCTCTGGTCTGGTAATCAAAGAAGGGAGATTTTGGGTTTGAATCTTTGGAATGCTAAAACTAATATGGAAGGTTGGACTCCTCAGTGCTCGTCCCAGCCGCTCAGTTGGTTAAAGGGACGTAAGATTGAAACAATAACCTAGAGGTCGTAGGTTCGAAAACGATCTTAAGCGTCAATCGCCTTGCCGCTAGAGGTGCACAAAACACCCGGTTCCGGACCCGACTCGGCGTTTCCTACCCGGAACCGGACCCGACCCTACCCTACCAGCGGGTATGGACCGGGCTTTGGGTTTCCCTTTGAAATTGTACCCGGAACCGGAACCGACCTGGACCCAGTGGAACCGGTTCCGCCAATACCCGGTCGTACCGTACCCAAAACCTGAAAAAAACCCGATGGAACCGGTCAAAACCCAGTCAAATACCCACCGGTTCCTATCAGGACCCGGTTTTGACTTTTGTTGACTATACCCGGTTCTGGTTCCTAAGAATCCCCGTTTGTGCACCTCTACTTGCCGCTGAGTGAGGCTGATTTACCTCTCACGTGATGGGCCTTGGCCGGTTTGCATGTCCGGAACAACACGTTTTGGAACAATATCTCAGTGCTCGAACTTGGGTAATGATGATTTGCAGACCTAATGGCTTACCGCGAAATTAAAACGAGCGAACTCAAAACAAACAAAAGGAAAACAAAATATATGAACTCAAATTAGGTGGAATGAATATGAGCATCCATCAATAAGCACACTAGAACTAACTACAAACAGACTTCTGCAACATCATGTCTACAAATTCAGATCAAACTTATGATTCAAACTTGAACCCGCCATTAACCGATTCGGCAACTGGTACGGAGCTCTTTCGCTCGCTCTCTCTTTCCTCTTCGCTAAAAACTTATGAAGCGATGATCGTCTCGCAATCGGCAAATCCAAACAGTTCATTTCGAAAGCTTCATAAGGAGAATTTGAGTTCTGGTAACCGCTGGCGGTTAAAATAATATCTCTCGCTTTATCAGCAGATACACCATCAAACACTAACACTTGTCCTCTGTAGAAAATAGTCATTGGAGCTGTGGTAGACTCCGGTGTTGAATCGGATGGTTTATGGAGGAAGTCTATGGTAGCGAGTTGAGGTAGACGAGTCACTGTAACGGATTTCGGTGTTGTGTTAACCGGATTTTCAATTTTGCTTAAGAAATCAACTGTCGTCTTGTTCGTCTCGGTTGCAGAATACAGATTTGGTTTTCCTGTAACGGAATCAGGTGAAAAATGTTAGATTATTTGAGATTTTCAGTTATTTGGATTTGAATTCGATCGAAATCTGGTAAAATCCTTATTATGATGAGAAAAAATTAGGCCTGTATATGAACTAAAGAAACTGATCGTTTATAAACTCTTCGGGTAGAAGTTTGCTTATTTAGTTTTGTACATGTAATTAAACGAATTAACATGAATACATGTTTTGTTTGTTCGGTTCGTTTACAAGCTTAGAAAACATTACTCAGAAATACTCAAATTCATGCCTGTAAGCGAACTGAATGTTTGTTTATTCAACATGAACAAAAAGTATTTGTTCATTTAATTACATGAACAAAAATGAACACATGTTTTGTTCATTCGTTTTGTTTACAGGCTTAGAAAAATTACTCAGAAATACTCAAATTCATGCCTGTAAACGAACCGAATGTTCATTTATTCAACATGAACAAAAAATATTTGTTCATTTAATTATATGAACAAAACTGAACGCATGTTTTGTTCATTCGGTTTGTTTATAGGCCTTGAAAAAATAATAAATAGTCATGTTTTGCTTGTTCGGTTCATTTACATGCCTAAAAAATTACTGGGAAACACTCAAATTCATGCGTGTAAACGAACCGAATGTTCGTTTATTCAACATGTTCATTTAATTAAATGAACAAATACAAACACATATTTTGTTCATTCACTTCATTTACAGGCCTAGAAAAAATAATGAATATTCAGGTTTTGCTTTGCTTGTTTGGTTCGTTTACATGCCTAAAAAAATTACTCCGAAATACTCCAATTCATGCCTGTTAAACGAACCGAATGTTTATTTATTGAACATGAACAAAAAAGAAATAGTTCATTTAATTAAATGAACAAATATGAACACATGTTTTGTTCATTCGGCTTGTTTACAGGCCTAGAAAAAATAATAAATAGTTAGGTTTTGTTCATTCGGTTCGTTTACAGGCCTATAAAAAATAATAAATAGCCAGGTTTATTTATGTAAACGAACCGCAAGTTCATGAACAAAATATTTTGTACATTTAGTTAAACGAACGAAAATGTTTTGTTCGTTCTATTCGTTTACAAATCCAGAAAATAAAACACGACTCAGACCGATACCTTTGACGTCGAAATTCGCATTGATTTCGTTATCTTTTAAACTGCCTTTCTCTTTTAGAAACAAGCTCAACCGGTTACACGTCATCGCAAAGGTGGACTTGTTTTTGCCGGTGCTGGAATAATATTTGTTAGCCGTGTACATGGTTGATCGGAATATTGCTAGTTAGGAAGAGAGAATGAGATGAGAATATGTGATGTGATGTGATGTGATGTGATGTGATAAGATATATGAGATTTGGGGTTTTATATTAAAGGCAGTTAGTTGTTTGAGAGAGAAAAAACACGTGTTTATTGTGTTTCATGAAGAAAAGTGTATAAAATGCGTTGATGGTTTTCGGCTGAGAAATAGCGGGAGAATCAAACACGAGATTTACACTGAGATTTTATTTTATTTTATTTTATTTGTAAAAGTATTTAAATATAGATTTTTTTAGAACAAGGACTTTTCTGTATTTACTAGGGTGTAAATGAGCCGAGCCTGAGCTTGACTAGGCTCGAGCTCGGCTCGTTTAACTTATGCAGAGCTCGAGCTTGGCTCGTTTCGAACTCTATTTTCAAAGCTCAAGCTCGACTCGTTAGTAGATTTTCAAGCTCGAGTTCTGCTCGTTTACTATTTATTAATTATTTTTTATATTATAAGTATTTTTATATATTTTTTCTGCTATTATAATTTTATGTATAAAATAATATATATTATTTAGTTATTTTATTTATTTTTTTATTACATTATATATATTAATTAATAATTATTAAATATATATTTCAAAAAATTATTTAAACGACAGGCTCGTTTAGGCTCGAGCTCGTGAAGTGAAGCTTGGGCTTGGGCTCGTTTATTAAACGAGATTGCTTTTAGGCTCGAGCTCGGGATCGGGCTCGATTAAGCTCGACTCGATCGAGTTTTTTAACGAGCCGATCTCGAGTAGCTTGCGAGCAGCTCGGCTCGTTTGCACCCCTAGTATTTAGGCTACCGCACTCTTCAAATTTGTAGCGCCCTGATGCTCCACTCTGACCCGACTATGTTATCTCTTAACCGGGCGCACGCTGACTTCAGAATTTGGCTAGGGCATTCCCTCGGGAAACATATCGCCGACTGGCACTTGACAGTCGTTGTGACCATAGGAGCAAAACTCTCTAACGTAACACATGGTGGGACGAAAACTCGGGGTTGGCTCAGGGTTCAAACTGACAACCTTTGCATAAGGCCTAGCTCAAATCATTAATTGCTAGTATACACCCAAAAGTGGCACAAGTGGGATTCGAACTTGAGTCTCCACTAGAGAACTCAAGCCTCGTAGCACTAGGCTATAAGTGGGGGATATTTAAACATAGATACTTCTTTATTTTTATTTTCAATAGCATCTCGAATCATCCATAGTCATTCAATACCTGGATGAGTATTACCGAGACAGGTGCCAACCGTCCATTAAATATAGATACGTGACTCGAACTATAGAACTAGGAGAAATAAGTATGCGTTATTTATGTTTTAACTAGGTTATGTTAAACCCACGCGTTGTGACAGGAATTTGATATTTGTTGAAAACAATTATTATTAATTTATTAAGAATTAAAGTTAATTAGTGCTTTATTAAGTACTTAATTAAAGTTTGTGAGAGATTTGGCTATCATGTTTTCCATATGTGTAACGTAAAAACTAGTATTGGCAAAGCCACAAACTCTCAATTGCAATATTAATATAGACGTTCTAAATTCCATCGTCTGTTTACCTCAATTAATTTATGACTTTGACGTATTTGTTAAGAAACACATATACGTATATTATACGGCTGGGTCAGTGGTCCGTCAGTGATTTAAATTGGTTGTTCAAAGAAAAATATATTATGCGGTTATCATAATTCTTTATTGAGTACCTAGTATCTTTTTTAACGGCTCTCTACCTAGTCTCTATGTTTATAAAACAACATATAGAGGGATTTCGAGCATTTTATAGATGTAGCTGTTCCCTAAGTTGTGGAGATTGATATACACAGCTCATAAACTATATCTGTTAAGTTCCTCTAAAACTCTATCGTGAAGATTGGACCTCCATCCTGTAGGGCAAGGGGGGGGGGACACCAATACTCATGCCAAAGCTCTTTTCGTATACAACTCACTTTGATTTTTCATTGAATGTTGCAGCATGTATCAAGTGGTGTTATTATATATTTTTCTAAAGAAGCACGCACGGTGGGAATCAAGTGGTTGAGTCCCCACAAGGTCTCATTGTTTGGTTGTTGATAGCCTCGGCATCTGCTTCAGCCATCATGTTATTTTGATTAGTAGGAAGACTAGTATGAAGTGATACTTTAGAATGAATTAATACATAAGCAGGAAGTGGTTTATCAATTAGAGTTGACTGTCATATCGAAACTGAATGATCAATAGTTAAAGCGATCAACATTCTAACAGTAACTAAATTACCATTGTTGGAAGCATCTACTAGCATAACCAAGTTATTCTAGACACCAACAGTTCATCATCAACATACTAGAATTAAGAGACCATTAGACTGTCAGTTCGACACATCCTTTGAAAACACATTGTGTCGTTCACATCGTATAACACAAACTTTGGTCAATTTTTGGTATGTCGTTTAGTTCTTAAAGTGATTTGCACACTTTAGACTTTAGCGGGATAAACCAGTATATTTGCTACTTCTAACTTGGTGTATTATTATTATTATTATTATTATTTCCTTCCAAACCTAAATCAAATGAAAGTTTAATTAGCTTTATAAGGTTGAGTTTTTTCTTCAATTTATTATGGTTCAATAATTGCTCACCCATATATCATTGCTATTATAACATATTTTGAAAAATATTTTTACTTTTTCTTTACATTTTACTCCAACATTACAACGGGACAAAGGTGAAATATTACAAATTTGTCGTTCTAAAAACTTCATTAATATTCAAATAAGAAACTTAAAATGTCTAAGAGCTAAATAATTCAAATAAGAAAACAAAAACAATGATATAATTAAATATTACTTTAGTACTTTATTAACTCATTACTCTTAATTAAAATGCCCTAAGGGCTACTATAATAATACAAAAACAAAAACAATAATATAATTATATTACTTTAGTATTTTGTGAATTCAAATAAAAAAAGCACATGAAATAAACGTGACCGGTGCCTGTCAATTCATTTATTATTAATTATTATACCGACAAAAACAAATTCAACGTGAAATCCGACATGCCGAACACTTTAAATGAATAATGCATACAACTATTAATTATTAAACAATACTTACAAGAAAAGGATAGATCAAAGTTTTCTTTATGTACACATTATCTGTTTTTATCATTCAATCCAAAAGACACAATAACATGAATTGCAAGTTGCAACTAACAAAATAAGCTAAACATAACACCATAAGGTTAAGGTTATGTGTACTGAGGGGGCTAAATTGAGGGGTAATTTTCGATACGTGATGTCACGTCTGCAAGAGGCGGTTTTCATCTTAAGGTGCAGTGGTTTGTAACTCAAAATCGCCCCTGTCATAGAGCCATGTCATTTATTATTTTTCTTTTTATAATTAAAATAAACAAATAAAACTTTATTAAATTAAATAAATACATAAAAATAAAAAAATACATACACAAAAAAAATAAAAAAATACATATAAAAATAATAATCGGCCTGGGTTCCTCAATTTCGTTAGCGTGATATTAACCACACGTTTAATGGGTTGTACAAATAAGAAAGTATCCAGCCCAGTATATGTAGTTAGTTAGTTATTTGGGTTATGAGTCTCAACCGAATTGAGTATTTTAGAACCCAAAAACAAACCGAAACCAACATCGAATATGTAATACAATTAGGTTTAAACATTTTCTGTTTAATCAGTTTGAAAACGAATATTGAATACTCCACACGACCAGACTACGTGTTGTGGGGCTTCGCTTTATGGCTTTAACATAGTCTCATAATGTTTCCTTTTTCCTTTATTTTTCCTTTTTGATTATCTTTTTTTTCGTACCAAATATTCTTGATCATCAATGAGTTTGCACAAAATGTGGTCATAAAAGTGCATATTTTGCAATTTGTTGCTTTTGCTTTTGCTTTTTTAAAAATCTTGTAAATCTGCAATTTGATCTCTCATTCTCTCCCACCAACTGAAAATAACGGAAATAACGGTTACCTGGTCATAAACATATAGCCTTTAAACACATCATATTCACAACACACCAAAATTTCAGCTTAAAAAACATCAATTTCTAATGGAAAAAACAACCCTTGTTTCTTTTATTTCCTTTATTATTTTGGCTAAGTAAATGGCCATTTTTTTGGTTCAAAAATCATTATTCTTGAATATTTTCTTGAATATTTTCTTGATCATAATGTTTCCATGGATGGTGAAACCATACTTGACAGATGTGGATGCATTGCTTAGAATCAAGCACTCGTTAAACAATCCCGAGTCTCTTGATTCGTGGAAATTAGGAACGTTTCCCTGCAACGACGTGGTAACATGGGCAGGCGTTGTATGCAACGATGGGATTGTTTCAAATCTTCATCTTCAGTCAATGGGCCTTTCGGGTAATCTCGATATTATAGCCCTTTCACAAATGGCGGGCCTGCGAATCATTTCACTCGAAAATAATTCTTTTTCAGGCCCGATACCCGAATTCAATAGGCTCAGGTCGTTAAAAGGGCTTTACTTATCGATGAATCAATATTCGGGGAAGATCCCGTCTGTTTATTTTACGGAAATGACGTCTATGAAAAAGATCTGGTTTGATGGTAACAAGTTCACAGGTGAAATCCCGGGTTCGATTGCAGAGCTGCCAAATCTAGTGGAATTACATCTTGAAGATAATCAGTTTACGGGTAAAATCCCGGGGATTGGTCAAAGAAGTTTACACTCGGTCAACCTTTCGTATAATAATTTGACTGGTGAAGTTCCACCAGGTTTGGCTAAATTTGATGCAGCGTCTTTTGAAGGGAATCCCGGGCTCTGCGGGGCGAAATTTGGTAGAATATGTAATAAGGTAAAGGCCGAGACACGTAAACCAGTTGAAAAAGCGACGAAAAAGGCGTTACGGATCGAATATATATTAATGGGGATGACTTTGTTGATTCTTATATTAATGATTGCTGGAATATGTGTTTTGAGAAATAGGAAGAAACAGAAGTCAGAAACAGTTGGAATCATGGAAAATAATATCAAAGGTTCGGTCGGTTTAACTATATGTAACATCAGCAAACCCGAGGCTATACCGGGCCAGAATAGTTTTGGAACGGGTCAGCATGCATTGATGAATAAAAGAAAGGCAACGGGTGTTGATTTAATGCTGTTGAATAATAGTAAAGGTGTGTTTAGATTATCCGATGTGATGAAAGCAGCCGCGGAAGTGCTTGGAAATGGGGTGTTGGGGTCATCTTATAAAGCGACAATGTCGAATGGGATGGTTGTGGTCGTTAAACGGTTAAGAGAAATGAGTTTGGTGGATAAAAACGGGTTTGAAGCCAAGATGATGAGGCTAGGACGACTTAGCCATCCGAATATCTTGACACCGCTCGCCTGTCATTACCGCAAAGAGGAAAAACTTGTGATTTATGATTATGTTCCTGGTGGCAGTCTAGTGCATATACTGCATGGCAAGTATTAAATCTGTTTTTGATTGTGGCTAGGTTATATCAGATAGTGTTTAAACATTAATAATCAGATAACCAGAACCAGTTTTAGGTACTGCTGGTTAGAGGTGTAAACGAGCCGAGCTGAGCCCAAGCCCGAGCTCGACTTGTTTAACTTACAGAGAACTCGAGCTCGAGCTTGACTCGTTTCGAGCTCTATTTATAAAGCTCGGAATCGGCTCATGGGTAATTTTTCAAGCTCGAGCTCGGCTTGTTTACCTCTTTTTTACAGCTGAATAATATTAAAACCAAACCGGGAACCTCCTAAACAGTAGAGCGCTTCCTATTTATTAATTACTTTTTATATATATTTGTAATTATTTGCCATAATATATATTCAAAAAATAAATATATATAAATATATACTGTTAGTTATTTTTATCAAAATTTTATATAAAATTTTAATTATTACATAAAAATTATATAAGTAATAGGCTGAGCCCGAGCTCGACTTGTTTAACTTACAGAGAGCTCGAGCTTGGCTCGTTTTGAGCTCTATTTCTAAAGCTCGAAATCGGCTTGTGGGTAATTTTTCAAGCTCGAGCTCGGCTTGTTTCCATTTTTTTTACAGCTGAATAATATTAAAACCAAACCGGGAACCTCCTAAGCAGTAGCTCGTTTCCTATTTATTAATTATTTTATATATATATTTGTAATTATTTGCCATAATATATATTCAAAAAATAAATATATAGTTAGTTATTTTTATCAAAATTTTATATAAAATTACAAATATTACTCAAAATTATATAAGTAATAGGCTCTTTTAGACTTACGGGCCGGCTCGAGCTCGACTAGAAAACTCCGGGCTTGTTCATTAAACAAGCTTATTTTTAGGCTCAAGCTTGGGCTTCCTTATTTTCAGGCTCAAGCTTGTGCTCGAGCTTGTTTATGGTTGGCTCGTTTACACCTCTACTACTAGTCTTGAAATTATCTGTAAATAATTTCTTTAGCCAAATATAGTTTCAATGTATCCAAACACTATGAAGTATGAACCGAGTATATGTGACTACAACATCTATAATGATGGTTCAAATGTTTCAGGTGATCAGGAAAAGAGGCACGCCGAGCTCAAATGGCACGCTCGATTAAGGATCATTAAAGGGATTGCACAAGGATTGGAATACCTTCACACAGAACTCGCTAATTTACAGTTACCGCACGGCAATTTAAAATCTAGCAATGTCCTTCTGAGCCATAATTTCCAGCCACTTATTGTCGACTTCGGTTTGAATCACATGATCAATCCGAATCAAGTTGCAAGCGCGTTAGCAGCGTACAAATCTCCGGAAACAGTTAAAACTCAAGAAGTATCACACAAATGCGACGTTTATTGTCTAGGAATAATCATTTTGGAACTCCTTACAAGAAATTATCCTTCGCAGTACGTTAACAGCGGCCAAGGAGGCACGGATGTGGTACAATGGGTGAAGTCTGCGTTGCATGAGCAACGAGAGGTGGAGTTGCTGGATCCGGATATTAGCGGATCCAGTAAGTACATTGGTGATATGAAAAAGCTTCTGCATGTCGGTGCAAGTTGCACCGAGAGTGATCCTGCAGCTCGGTTAGATGTTAAGGAGGTAGTTAGTAGCATAGAGAGTATTCAAGGAGGGGATGAGATAACGATGTCGTTTGGTGATGGGTACGATGATGCAGCGAGTACGTTGACTGATGCTTCGTATGTGTCAATGGCTGGTGATCAGTCCAGAATCAACAACAATGATCAGGCTCAACGGAACAATAATAATAATGATGGTTACGGTTTTCGTGTATCGTGATAAGTTATGTGAAGTTAAAAGGTGTATTTTGCGAGAAGAGTTGTAAACTGTAAATATCGGGACGCTATGGAAATTCATTCAATACAAAAAGCAGTGTTTACATCTAAATAGAAGAAAGCAGTGTTTACATTTAAATAGAAGGGAAACAGGCAACAAGTTATGGTATCCTTCTAGTGTGTTTGAGAAACAATGGGCCCCGCCATAGTAATCGACGGATGTGGCTTCTACGGGATGAAAGCCAGCCGGCTCGGGTGTTTAGTTTTGTAAGATTGAGTTACAAGTAAAACAACATGTTATAATTTTGAAATTATTGAGTATAACCTTTTTTGTGGTTTGGGTTGGTGTGGCATTTTCGTGTTTTGCCGTTGTGGCATTTTTGTAATTACATGAATAGCGTATTTATGCTACTAGCATTTTTCCAACTTGCGTAATAAAATTACGCTACCAACATTTAGAACTACGCTACCAACATTTAGAACCCTGGTTGTTAGAGGTGGGCATAAAAGCTGGTTTCAGACCCGATCTGCGGGTACGAACTAGGTTTCAATTTCTCCTCGGAACACAATTCAGCTCGGAACAATACCTGGACTTGGAACTGACCCTGACCTGCTAGAACCGGCTCCACATCTACCCGGTCAAAACCTGGACCCAGCTTGGCCAAAACCCAATAAAACCCGGCAAAACCGGTCAAAACCTCAACGATACCCGGAAACTGGTTCCTACCCGACCCAGTTCTTGACTTTTGTTAACCATGCTCAGAACGGTTCCTATCCAGTTCCGGTTCCTGAAAAAAGCCGGATTTGACCATCTCAACTCTACTTGTAGACTTGTAGTCATGTTTTAGTATATTGGTCGTGGGCTAATACATATGGTGCTGGATATATGTATGGGCCAAAATTCGGAGCGCACGGTTACAAAAATATTAAGGTGGGCCCAAGGATTTTAAAAGATATCATGGTAATAATTTGGAGACTTTGGAAACACCGCAATGATAAAATTTTCAACTTTTTTGAATGGTCAACGAATTCTTCGTAACTTCACTACATTGAAAAACACTCGTCTTTTGTTTTGGAGAAAATCTCATCCAAGGCCAACGCCCGTCAATATTCACCCGAACGCATGACAATACGGTGATATAAAATTCGTTCAGTTTAAGGAACCAACTAGTGAACATCACTCAATCGTCTAGTCTCCCATCATCCCATCCCGCTGAAACATGGCCGTTTTCGAGAATCGTTAAAATTTTTTTGGCTGAAGTCAAAAAAAAAAAAAAAGCAGCCCTTATAAGATCTTAGAAGTGGCTGAGTCAAATTTACAACAAGAAAAGTTCGCACAGACGTTTTTAATAAAACGTCTTCGAAAAAACAAACAGTCTGCAGATGACAATGTCTGCGCCGTGGTATGCGCTACACCACCTAAAAGTATCAACATAATTCAAAAGATGCTTATTTGTAGGTTTTCCTAATAAACCTATCTTTACATAGACATACAGTTAATAAAAAAAAGATGCTTATCCCAGTTTCTGTTTCATATGGTTGATTAGCCGCCGACAACACAAAACAAAACAAAACAAAACTGTTTTCGGATCTATCACTATGTGGCTCGCTAGACAAAACAGCCTGTTGCCTTCTCACACCAGCCAAAGGCTGCTCTTGTGAATCGTGCCAAACGATTACGACCAACACCTTTTATTCACACGTGAGCTGCTTCTTTTCATATTCTTTAATTCCGTACTCCATTTTTATTAATAACTAGGAAGATTCCCCGCGCACGCGTTGCGACGGAATGATGTATTGACTACCCGTACAACTTATCAAATCATGTAGCGCGTCTGCGAGTCGAGGTGAATTCGATCGGTGTCGGGTTACGAAACCAGTAATAAACCCCACGCCCCTTCCACCCGGAAAAAAAAATTTAACTTTGTTAACGCAAAAATCCAACAAATAACATAACAAAACAAAGCATGCGTTACGGTTACGAACCGATAACACTTTGATTGGTATCTAGTTACGAAGCCAAAAATAAAGCAAACCACAAATACGTCCACATCCAAATACAACAATTAACATATTTAGTATTTAGATGCTACATTTGAATCAGTCAATATCAAGTTTGTTTGGTTTATCAAACTAACACCTCTAAATCAGTCAACATACCTCTTACCCATTAAACTTCAAAATGATGGTGATTGTAAATTTTACTCCTTTGTCCATACATATATGTTTATGACCCTCTGTCTACACTCACGCACAAAATCCTTGACCCACCACCACCAATTACCACCACATTTTTGTCACGCCACTAATTCAACACCTACTAGTTTAGAGTCTCCTAACTATTCAGACCTCACAACAATATGGCATTTTACAATTAAGGTATATTGGTTTTTATTAATCCCAACTATTGTCTTTTAGTCACTCCGGTCCCAACTAATGAATTGGCTACTGACTCCCAACTTTTAACGTATTTGTTCCTAATGGTCCACGACTAACAAAATCTTAAAGCCGTTAGTTTCAGGTCGTCGGAAGAACATTTTTGGCCGGAAAAGTCAAATTTGTTGCTGGAAAACACCACATGAACACCGCAACCACCACCAATTGACTCGCCACCAACCAATTACCACCACTTGAGCACCATCAACCGATTCTGACGATGGTTCTAGGGTTTCCGGCGACCTCAATAATTGGGGCTTTTAATAGAAAAATGTTTCTAAAGGTCCGATACAAAGTTACCAAGATGTTTGGGACGAAAATGTTAAGTTTTCCGTCCAAAAACGTTTTTCCGGCGACCAGAAACTAACAACGTTAGTATTCTGTTAGTTGCGGACCGTTAGGAACAAATACGTTAAACGTTGGAACCATCAGCAGCCAATTCTTTAGTTGGGACCAGTAGTGACCAAAAGATGATAATTGGGATTAATAAAAACCAATATACCTGCAATTAATTAACCCGCAATCAGGTGCACATAAAGTACACTAATCATTAGTAGTTTTATAACGGGTCACCTCATTAGTAGTTTTAAGGAACGCCAGCTACATGAATTTTCGCCGCTTATCGTCGCTTCAGTCTTCACACATGAACTTCATTCCAACAGTGTATCTAAACACAACAAAAAGGACTAATGCGGTTATGTTTCCTGTTGGTTATCTGTTGCAGTAATCTGTATATTTTGAACGACTGTGGTTATGCTTCCAGATAAAATTGTAAATTATGATCGACTGCCGGTTAACTGTTGCGGTTATGCTTCCTGTTGTTACCGTTCGCAAACAACCTATTTGGTGTATCTAAACAAAACAAAGAAAAAACTAAAATAAGAAGTTTAAGTGAAAAAACAAACATGTTTGACCTCTTAAGTCAAAAGGATATTTGTTTTGTCAAAAGAGAGCTTGATCTTTGAAACCAATAGCGCACCAAGCATTACTTATTAGAAAAAACTTTGATTTGCAACTCAATTACTAGTGTACATACATGAAATTCGAAATGCAAGTAAAATAAATCATCTATGGGTTCAACAATAAACGCATCCAAACATATGCATATAATGCATATTCGGAACCAATAGGGACTGATCATAACAAGCAGATTCACAAAAAACATTCTTTAAAGCAAAAAGTAACGTATAGTGGCAACTGATAACAAATTAGAACACTTGACTTAAAACGACCATCTAATTTCAAATTAACCCCAAATCAAGAACTACGTAAAAACTGAAATCTAATTAACAAAAAAAATATATAGTGCATTACCTTGGCGAACCTCATATAAAAGCAATCAAACAACTTAAACATGTAAAATGCAAGCCGATGATGTCAGAGAAAATTGAAGCAAAGCCGATGAAGAAGAGCGTCATACGTTGAGAAAAGAGAAAAAGAAATCAGATGAAGGAAATACACTGTGACACCACCCATTTGTTGGAGCAACATAAGTGGATATTATTGTCGGTGGGAAAAGTACAACAATAAGAGCAAATGTTACAACATTTTATGCACAAATGACAATGAACAGTGATTTAGTGTCTCGATGACAAGTAACAAATTATAATATATAATAATTTGAATTGAATTTTGCACCAATGTACGCACTCGGTTATTGGGTTAGTTCGAACCTGACTCAGTGGGGTTTTTCACAGTACTGGGTTTCTTTTTTAATAAAAGCTCACTCGAGTATTACGGTTGGTTCCCCGTTATAGATAAAAATGGCTTAACAAATACCCTAATTTCTTATAAAAATTCTTGAACTGTTCGTCCACATATGTGTAAGAAATTTAAATAACTTCTCATTTCAAACACACTATCTTAAGTATCTATCAATATCTCGCTTACCCTAACTCAATTTCAAACACGTTTTAAAACGCCTACAATAATAAAAGTAAAGTTATAAAAATAACTATTTTTTAATCATAAATTTTTTTCTAATCTTTTCAATGAAAACATAAAAAAAACCCGGGTCAGTGTTTTACATCCGCATAACACAACGGTTGATAAAGTTAAAGTTTTTATTAACAACTAGTAAATAAAACCAGGCTACCCAGGGTAACCTAACGGCAAAAGTGGACCTCGTACGCCCGTCATATATAACAAACAGCATCACTAAGTAGCCCGCCCACCACCGTCTCCTGTTCCAGAAAGAACCCGCCCCTTAGGCTCCCTATGGTAAATCCTGACCAAAATCAGATTTGAACTTAGACCTTGCTGTCTCCAACCAATGTTGTTGAAATTGGACCTGACCGGCCAGTCGAATCGAGATTCGGTCCACTAACCGGTCCGGTTCTGTGTAGTTCGCTCGGCTCCCAGAGAACCAGCCGGTCTGAACCGGTTCAACTGGTCCTACTGGAAAACCAAACCGGTTTACTATGAAAAATTTGAAAAAATATTTTTTCCAGCCCTACACGTCATTTTTTTTACCAAAGTTGTTCAGCCGGTCTGACCGGGTGAACCGGCAAACCGATCGCCTGTCCGGTTCTCTGTCCGATCCGGTTATGTAAATATTGTCTCCAACTCAAATTTTTTACTTTCTAATCTACTATCAGTTAAGCTAAACCTTATTGACGATGAAGTAAAATATGTTTGTAATTACCTTTTGTTCTTTTTGTGGTGATAAAGACTCATCTGAAGCGACACTTAACACACTTATAATTTTCCAAAAAATAATTAGATGATAACATAAATAAATAGTGGTTAGAAGTGATGAAAAGGATAGCAATATGCAGCAGCAGCTGTACATCACACGTGCACAGCGGATTCAGAGAGATACTGTTCATGGCCTCGTGGGGTAGCAGAATCTAAACTGAACACTAATTAATTTGACAACTAATACACTCGGTAACCTATGTTTACATTCATGTGGGGACCCCTAATATTATTATTATCAAATAGTAAACAATAACAAATAATGCTAACTTCGAGTATCATAAGTTCACTTGTTAGGTTGATAAAATAACCATGATCGATCAAAAGAAAGAGTTAAACGGATCGTGTACAGTGACGTCGAAAAATGATAACTTTGTTTTCATTAGGATCGGTTTTGTCATTCAAAAGAGGGTAACGACGCATCTTTTTGTCCGCTTACTTGTCTCTCTATTGTAATTAGATCCTTTTATTGTAAATGTGAAGTTAGAATTGATGAAAATTATTTATAAAAAAAAAACCGTTTTTAAGTTGGGATGAAGAAACATTCACATATGTTTAATCTTCATGTTGCAACTTGCAAATAGGACATATTGCACGATTTAGCGGCAATGAGTCGAGGGTTTACATGTTTTTATGGAGAGACGACCGGTAGGCAAAAAAAAACTGAAGTTGTTTGATTGTTCATGTCTATTTTTTGAGCTAGAAAAAAGTTGTGTGTAAAAAAAGCATTGCTTCCAACAAAGGATCAATTAACTGATTATCTATAACGAATCTGGGTCATTCTTCTCTAATACTTACAAGGTTAATAGACTTTGATGTATATAGAAAAAAGAAAATGTTTTTTTACAAAATGCCAACTTCATTAAAATAAAAAGCGGATGACGGGGAAGAAGCGAAAAGCCCAAACGACATACAAAAAAAGGAAAATAAAGAAAATTAATAGAAATACAAGACAAATTACAAAGAAAAATTCACGAAGTTCAACTCACCATTTCTCCTATCAAAGCGTGAACACCCGCACCAATATTTAAAGTTTAAACCATAAGAGAGATGTGGATTTGATGACTATGTGACTGGGTCTTTTCTACCTGGTTCCACCCTTGGTGTTGATGGCTATGACTACGATGGATATGATGATGACTATTGTTGACAATGAGACACTACAATTTCTTTGATTCCGGAAAAAAAATTAACTTATTTACTTCAAAATTTTTTAAGGGTTCTCTAGCCATTAGCCAACAATATTACTTTTTGAGTGAACTCTGGTTTTCATCCCTGTGGTTTGTTTAAATTTGCGGTTTTAGTATAATATTTTCAAATTTGTGATTTTCATTCTTGTGATTTCATTTCACCTGTAATTAATCCTAACCTACTAACCCCGTTAAGTCCGGTCGCTAAACCCAGACAAAACTGCTTCTCATGTGAGGTGCACACTGATGGGTTTAATGACCAGACTTAACAGGGTTAGTGAGGTCAGACAAAACTGCCTCTCATGTGAGGTGCACGCTGATGGGTTTAACGACCAGACTTAACAGGGTTAATGGGGTCTGGACTAATTGCACGTGAAATGAAATCATAAGGACAAAAATCACAAATTTGAAACTATTAAACTAAAACTACAGATTTGAACAAACCATAAAAACGAAAACCACGGTTACTCTTGTTTTTATAAATTCAGATTCCAGTTTAAGCGGCGCAGCTTGTTGCCCGCTTGCCTTCTGTCTTGATGTAATTCAATAAACAATTTATAATTGAGAAAAATTGAATGGAGAATCAGTAACAACTTTCTTAAAATGTAAATCTTAGATTTAAAAAAACGCTTAGCTGTAAATTACCACCAATCCACATGGTAACATTTTAAAACAATATAACATTTCATTAAAAAATCAATATAAAATCATAACTAATTCCCTACCAATTATTTAATCCATAACACTTTGTATTCTAGTCATTATTTTACTCCACTCACATCAAAGACAAATTATACATTTTCCCATAAAAAGATCCACACCTTTCTTTAAACTTTTGCAACATATTATAAACCTCCCAATCACAACCATGCAACCACCACTGGAGAATGACGTCACCGCCGCCGAACAAATCATCCTCCGGTGGGACTCCACGGCCTCCGGAATGATATTCGAAGGCGACCGTGGAGAAGTTAAACGTTACTTACAAGCTGTGGATCAAATGTTAATATCCATTAAAACAACAACTTCATCTTCAAACAACCAGCAAACAAAAGTCAACAACATCCTCCAGATCGCTATGGCGCGTCTGGAGGATGAGTTTCGTAATATTCTTATTACGAACTCGACTCCTATCGAGACCGAGTCGATCCACGACTCCATCTCGGTCTCGCTCACTCCGAGAACAAGCAGTAGCCGTAGCGAGTCACCAGATAACTCAAAACACGAAATTAACGACAAACACAACGACAACGACAACAACAACAGCGAGACGGTATCCATATCAAGAATCAGCTCAGCTTCGTTCACGGATCGTAACGAACGAAGCGTAACGTTCGCAAGCTGTCGATCCATGAACAGCATACGAGAGCAAGATCTGCTACCGCCAGAATGCGTTAACGATCTACGTTCAATAGCTGAACGTATGATCGCAGCTGGTTATCACAGAGAGTGTGTTCAAGTGTACGGAAGCGTACGCAAGTCCGTCGTGGACGGAACGTTTAAAAAACTCGGAGTGGAGAAACTAAGCATCGGCGATATCCAACGTCTCGAATGGGAGGCGTTGAACGCCAAAATCGGACGTTGGATACGCGCTGCTAAAGTATGCATTCGAGTTCTTTTCGCTAGCGAAAAGAAGCTATGTAAGCAGATATTTGAAGATCTGGGAATGGGAACAGATTTAACAGACTTAACCGCTCACGGTCACGGAGCGGTTAAGTCTGTTAAATCTGTTAAGTGTCTGGTGGTGGTGGGTGATGTGTGTTTTATGGAGACGGTTAAGTCTCCGGCGAATCAGTTGTTTAACTTCGCTGAAGCGATTAGTATTAGTCGCAGGTCACCGGAGAAGTTGTTCAAAATTTTAGATCTATATGACTCGATGCTAGATTTGTTACCTGATATTGATGATGTGTTTGATTCGAAATTGGCTGAGTCGGTTAGGGTTCAGGCGCCGGAGATATTATCGAGGTTAGCCGAGGCGGCGAGAGGGATGGTTTCAGAGTTTGAAAATGCGGTGCTCCGAGAGCCGTCTAGGGTGCCGGTACCTGGAGGTACGATTCATCCGTTGACGAGATATGTGATGAATTATATAAGCTTGATTTCGGATTATAAGCAAACTCTAGGGGAGTTGATAGTTTCGAAACCTGTAACTGGAGCGCGGCATTGTGATGCTGCAGCTCCAGATATGGATTTCACGGAGTACGAAGGGCAGACACAGTCTGTGCCGCCCTTCGTGCTCCATTTGATATGGATAATTACGTTACTGCAGTATAATTTGGAAGGGAAGTCGAAGCATTATAAGGATAACTCGTTAGCGCATTTGTTTATGATGAATAATGTGCATTATATTGTGCAAAAGATTAAAGGGTCGGCGGAGTTGAGGGAGATGATCGGGGATCATTTTCTCAGGATGCTTACGAGGGTGTTTCGTCAGGCGGCTACGAACCACCAGCGAGCGACATGGATAGGTGTGTTGCATTGTTTGAGAGACGAAGGATTGCATTCGACTGGGAGCTTTTCGTCGGGGGTTTCGAAGAGTGCGTTGAGGGCGAGGTTTAAGTCGTTTAATGTGTTTTTTGATGAAGTGCATAGGACGCAAGCGTTATGGTTGATACCAGATGAACAACTTCGTGAGGAGCTAAGGATTTCGATACTGGAGAAGTTGATACCGGCTTATCGATCGTTTCTTGGGAGATTCAGGAATCATATCTCGGATAACTATATTAAGTATACGGTTGAAGATCTTGAGAATGCTGTGTTGGATTTGTTTGAAGGTAATGCAGTTTCTCAGCACTCTAGGAGAAAATCACATTGAAAGAGATAAAGTTAAGTCTTTGTAGGATATCACACGGGTGCTCGTTGAATACATATTCAATTTTAAGTATAGAACTGTGAGAACCGTATAATATATTTGTATGAATTAATTTATTTATTTAGTGGTTACATAATTGTCTTATGAGATGTGCTACAATTTGCTAAAATGTATAAATGTATATGCGGTTTTTACGGTTTTTTTATTTAGTGTTTTTTTTTCTTGAAAGGCTACCATACAATATCATTCTTTGATTATTCTTTATTGGTAATATATTATCTTGATATGGTGTTTTATCATATCTTATGGTTCAATCAAGCTTTAACTATGCCCTTAATTTGTTTCCTTTTTATAGACTCAGATGTTGAAAAATAAATTATGTAATTAATATAAAACATTTATGGTATTATACTTTGCGTTCGAGAAGGATGAATAGTCCCGAAAAGGAATCTATTGATTGTCTCCCAATTGGTTGGACCATAGATGCCATGATTTACTTCACGGGCGAGATCTCTGGTTCAAGTCCAGGACCAGGAAAAAGAATAAAAGTGTCTGACTCCTTCATGCATGCTACACTTGGCTCTTTTTTAAATTGTGCTATTTAAGTAACAGAAAATGAAGCGTCATCCTTTTATTATATGTTACCATTATTCATCATAGGCTTTTGATGATGCCTGAGCGAAATATTATTGACCACGTGTCATACCATCACATTTAAGTAACCACAGTTAGTTGCACTCAATAGAGGCATAGCAAACAAAATAAATTAACTACTGTCATGATTGTCATTTAGTAATATATAAAAATAATTAAACAATAATCGAACCAAACTCGAAGTTGTAACCCCATTCACGAGACAAGTACATCATTTAGACATAGGGCTTGGGCCCTCTTAGGTTAAAGAAGTCAAGCACAAGCTTAGTCAGGCTCCGGCTAGCCTTGTTAATAAGTTATCTAGAAATACTTTGAAACAAAATTAGTACAAAACAATCAGATGACATTCTTATCCCTAATTTCGGACCAACTTCAACGACCAATTTACAAAAACCCAGACTTCATATCATTTACATTACTACTAAACTTTAGTGGTTTCAGATCCGGGCTCACTTGGGATTGCGCCTCTGCTAGCTCTCTTACTCTTAACAGAATCGTTGCCGGTATCGGGATTGATGAGTGCTTCTTGAAATTTTGAACCTGCTTCAGAAAAACAACCGTAAATTAGGCACTCAAATTCATAACTAAAGCCTCACCATTTAACACGGCTCTAATTTCTTTTCTGAAAGGCAAATAATAATAATAATAAAATTGACAATAATAAAGAACAAACGTTTATCATTAGAGAATTCTACTTTTACGTGACTAACACGACTCTAATTTCTTTTCTGAAAGGCAAATAATAATAATAATAATAATAATAATAACAATAATAATAAAAGTAATAATAATAATAACAATAATAATAATAATAATAATAATAAAATTGACAATAACAAAGAACAAATGTTTATCATTAGAGAATTCTATTTTTAGGTGATTTTTAACCAATTAGACCTGCTTGATTTGCATTGTTCCTTTCTTAGCTAAGCATTTTTACCTCTTCAAGATAAACCACAGCCCATATTTAGCCCGTTCATAAGTAAATGGATCAAATTGCCACCTCTATCCCCAACACAAGAGTAGCAGTTAAACGAAAATTGCTTACCTCCTTTTCAGCTGGTAACTGCGTAAAACTAGCTCTCAACAGATTCCTCCACTTGTCCTGCAAACATCACCGGTTGTCAAAATACAAGGGTATATTGGTAAAAGTGTATACTAATGCATGAAAATACAGCATTAGAAGTGGCAAAATGCTTGGGTCAGGTAATGGCCTGAAACAATCCCCAGGGATTAATTGACACAAAACACTTTGTCCAAAAATATTGTTGGATAGATAATTGGTAATTTGGTATCAGTTACATTAATTAAAAACAATGAAAGAATGTACATAGGTCATCCGAGCATTCAAAAGTTTCGCCAAGGCCACCCCCAAATATGGTTTCATCAACTCAGTTCTTTTTGTTTTGAGTGTGTGTGTTGTTGGTGTTGGGAGGGGGGGGGGTAGAATTTTATAAATTTACAGCTTTTGCCACATCTAAAGTTATAAAATGACATTAAAAAATGCTCCTAAATCGACTCGAGAAATCAATTCCAGATAGATTTGAGGCTTTTTTATCATTTTGCAACTCAAAATGTGACAAGCTTTGAATATAGGGTTATTTTGTTATTTTTATTATTTTTGGCAACTTTGTAGCCAGAATCAGCATAAACAAAAAGAAAAACTGATTGTGTGTGTTGTTGGGGTTGGGGTTGGGGGGGGGGGGGTAAAATTTTATAAATTTACAGCTTTTGCCACATCTAAAGTTATAAAATGACATTAAAAAATGCCCCTAAATTGACTCCAAAGAAATCAATTCTAGATAGATATGTTGAGGCATTTTTATCGTTTTGCAACTCAAAATACTCAAAATGTGACTAAATTTTGAATTTAAGGTTATTTTGTTATTTTTATTATTTTTGCCAAATTTTTAGCTAGAATCAGCATAAATGAAGAAAAACTGATACTTTAGTCGGCCTATAAAGTCGTCTTAATATTTGGGTGGCCGTGGTGAAAATTTTTCAATGCTTAGTATGCAACATACCAAAATAATATAAGTTCTTGAATAAAGTGAGAAGGTTTCATGCATTAGAAAAACTTTCAAAATAACCCAAATCGACCCATTGATGAGTAAATGGGTCAAAACTGCCCTCTCTGGACAACACGGATGATGAGAATTGCATACCTTCAGATCAACTGAAGTACGATGTGAGCATGTTGCAAAAGCAATCCTCTTTATTTCAGACCACTTGCCAGCACCATACCTAGAAACACCTTCAACTAACTTTGCAACTTCACTAAGAGTCCATGGCCGATGATGTTTCCTCCTCATCCCACCTTTTGCGGTTGGCACGGTTAATATGTTATCATCTGAATCAATGTCTGCATACGAATCTATGTCTACATCAGAATTATTGTTTAACTCTGCTGAATGCTCTGATTGCTGCTCTTTTTCTCCTGGTTCCTCAATTAACTATATAGATGGAAGACAACAGTGAGAAGGTGATCGCATACTACAAATCATAATCATAAGTTCCTTGCATCAAACATTATCATCATAAAAGACCGCAAACCACCATAATCTTATAACATGAATGGTAACATGCAATTAGTTCACGGAGCACTCATCCTTATCGGATTTACTGAACCAAAACGATAGTAAAAAATACAAGTACTTACAGGATTTTGAAGCCATCCAGTGGCTGTTGTGGCCTTCTGTTCTTGGTCCTCGACTTCGTGATCTGATTGAGGATCATGTCCACCATGGGCCTTCCCAACCAGACTTGCTGTCATTCCCATTCCGAAGGGCTGAAATTTCAAGTAAATTATAACATAAATAAGCAATACCATATTAATTAAATAGTGATTCACTAATAAACTTTTACAGTACACTAACATACACACACAAAAGCAAAAAAGTAGAAGACATGATAAGCAAGGGGTAAGCAGAAAAACTAAGAACAAGATTTTGTAACTAGTTTTTCATATACCATAAGGGCCATAATATTTTCTCTCGGGCGTCCTCTTCTGATCCTAGAAACATATGGAATTTCAACCCCAGAACCTCCAAGTGAATCCTGACGAGTGACAAAATGTTTCCTAACGGGCTGAATATTATGAACAGGCCTGATACGTGTTCGCGGTCCACTTCCAGAACTTTTAACAGAAGAAACCAGTCTTCCACTAGACTCCCGGGTGTCAGACTCTGATGTTTCTTCAATATAACGCCTTGTCGGCTTCCTAACTCTTTTATTTTTCTGATTATCATCGTCAAAAGTAATATGATGCTTAGGAGTAACACTTTGCACAGTCTTGCTTCCGCCACTGAACTTACCTTCGGTTTGAACAGTTTGAATATGGTTAACTGGTCTATTATTATTATTATTATCATTATCGTCGCTGGCATTTATTCCTTCAAGTGCACCGACAAAATCCTTGTTACGATTCTTATCTTCACTCTTATAGACTTCTACATTGTCTTTCTTTTTCACTTTGTTATTTTCAATTACAAAAGTGGTGGTGGAAACATCACAAGAATTAGACAACCCCATGGAAATCCTTCTCTTGAGCCATTGTTTGTCCTTCACAGAAGTTTCCCTGCCAAATGTAGCCTTAAAAGTTGCATGAAGTTCTCTAACTGAAAGATTGTCCAAACATATCTCCCCTTCCAGCTTAGAGAAATCAGGTTTCCAACTAGCACATACAGTTGAAGTTGATGGTTCACTCTCAGCGGATCCTACTGGAGAATTTGCTTGCTTCCTAGCCCCAGATTGGTCAATCTGGTCATCGACAGGAGTTGACTCTGATCGAGTAACTTCCTGCAATTCAATACATGAATGCAAAATAAATATCAAAATAAAACGCATTCTTGAACGAGTGCTACAATCTTGAAGTTATTTGAAGATGAGTTATAGTCGGTAAATGAGTAACAAGCTTGCATGATGTTCATGTACCTCAAATTTGGGATTCAATTTCCCTAGGTCAACTGTTGAATCAACTACGACATCTGATCTTTCACCTTGAGTAGAAGGGTCCTCGAACTTCAACAGTTCTGTAATTTTTATTTTCATTTAGATGAACAACAGATGAATACAAGTATGAAATAGAAAACTGAAACATATATAGGTAAGAGATGTCTAAAAAAGCATTTTCAAACTTCATAAAAATGAGAGCCTGGAACATAAAGAGTATAAAGAGTATAGAATTGATACGATATTAACCGCATGCTTAAGTAGATAAGCAGTTGTAATTACTAATTAGTATACATCACTTCTTACATGTAGAAAATAAGGCGATAACATTTATAAACACGAACCCCAAAAGAGAACCAGCAGAAAAAAACAGAATATAATGACATACAAGGGAAGTAATATTGGAAAAACCGAACTAAAGAGACCTTCACAGTCGATGGGCGGGAACTCCTGACCAAAAGTGTCATCATTTGAAGAGCAGATGGCAGGCTGACTGTTTTCCAGAACAAATTGAAGTGAGCTCTTATGATCAATTAAGTCCTCCGCTTTCATATCATCATCGGTTGCAGGTATGTATATCCCATCGCCTACAACCTGGAAAGTACACAACACATCAAATTGATCACTGCGGATGTTAATGTAACAAAAAAGAGATAAAACTGGCAACATCTTGGAGAAGAAATCAGCAAAGACCAACAAGTTTCAAAATAATATTCTGCATCTCCTTTATCAATGAGAGTGACTGGTGACAATGCAAATCTAAGTACAAGACCAGATCCCTTAATATTCAAGTGTGTCTTAACTTGTTTCTTTGTCCAGTAAAATCAAATTAATTAACATGCAATAAAATTGGTTTTGTAAATATCTACAGTTCAGGTCAAATAAAATTGGTTTCGTAAAATCAACTTATTGGTCTTTGGTTTCTTTGTACAGTTCAGGTCAAATATCTACCGATAAACTTAATGTCTTTCGTAATGACAACCAGTCAACCACAGAGATCAAAAGTCAAAAACAGCAGTAAAGATTGGGGTTAATTACACGGATGATCCCTATGGTAAGGCCACATTACACATTTGCTCCCCACCATTCTAAAATTACCCCTATGCTCCCTACTGTTCACTCAATTGTAACTGGGGTGGTCCTTGACGCAAACAGACGTTAAAAATCCTTTAAATTTTATAAAATTAGTAATATACCCATTATGATTATAGAACAAAATTAATAAATAGGTTAGGTATAAAAAATATATTAAAGTTGGCGGGGCACACGCATATACATAAAATAATAAAAAATGAAGTCTCTACCCTCCTTGTTCGTCAAACAACCGTCTGTGGTCTCGTTTTCCGGCAAAGTTCCGGCCACTTTTAAACCCAAAAATAAGTCATTGCTCTCCTTTGTGAATTTTGGGTACAAAAAAAGATAGCTGGGACTTTGCCAGAAAAGAGGGCCACTGGCGGTGATTCTAACAAGAAGAGTAAGACTTTTATTTTAATTTCTTTATGTATACAGGGGTGGCTCCCATCAACTTTCATATTCTCTTAATACCTAGCATATTTACTACTTTTCTTTCTTACCTAATGAAGGCTTTATCTTATAAAAATTTAACATATTTTTTAATGTTTGATAGCGTCAAGGACCAACTGTGGTCCTGTGTTTCAATTGAGTGAACAGCAAGGAAAATAAGTGTAATTTTAGAAAGGGGGGAGCAAATGTAAATATAGCATGTAATTAGCTCAAGAATTACAGGGGACTCTTACATGGAAAACCTTGCAGGGAAGAACTGTGGGTGAGGGGCCCAAAAGAAAACCAGAGTTATAAAAAATAAATCGGTCTAAACACCGATTAACACAAACTCAATATTACTTGGAAGGGATAAGAAAGATGCTGAAACTCAATGAAAGGGATAATACATGTCAAATCTATCAGTCTAATCCTTCAACGTTTGTTGCTGTATAATATCATTCTGATCTGACCAACAGCTGGGTAAGGAATATAATTGTAAAGCATAGTCAGCACCTTGTTAACTTTTTGTAACATTTTCAACATGCCCATCATCTGATAATAAAGATATTATCATATATAAATGATCATTGATCAAGAAAGTTAATTGTCCTCAAATTCTAAAGAGAGAAAGTCAAAGCCTGCATTTTAGCAATTTGCATTCACTACACGCTAAGTGAGCTAATATATCCCAAAGAACTAGCATCCATTTAACGATTAGAACAGTTAACACAAACCTCACTATTACTTGGAAGGGATAATACAGGTCAAATCTACCAGTCTAATCCTACATTTTTTCAGTTTGTTGCTGTATAGTATCATTCTGATCTGACCAACAAGCTGGGTAAAGAATATAACTGTAAAGCATAGTCAGCACCTTTTTAAGTTTTTGTAACATTTTCAACATGCCCATCATCTGATAATAAAGATATTATCATATATGATCTAGACAGTTATTGTCCTCAAATTCTAAAGAGAGAAAGTGAAAAGCAAGTATTTTAGCAATTTGCATTCACTGCACGCTAAGTGAGCTAATATATCCCAAAGAACTAGCATCCATTTAACGATGTATAAATTTCTGTATATTAGGCGTGCCTTTAATACTATTATACAAATAGATATAACCTCAACATCCCAGTTTTCCTTTATAGGATCAAACAGCCAAATTCAGCATAAACTTGAATCAACAAATCAGATGCTTATTGAAATCTAATTCCATGTAAATGTTAAACGGACCCCAGCAGAAGCTCGTTTTATTTTTAAGACTCCCAATTTTCAATTTCGCTTTAAAACCTTAAGCACAAAACAGAAAAGAACTTATAGATAATAAAACACATCTTGCAAAAGATACAACTTGACAGACTCATTAACAGATGAATCATGAGTCATGCAAAAAACAAGTCAACGATGTTTCAAGGGCATTATTTTTTGCTTAAACTTCATTTATCCTAAAAAATAACACAAAACAGATTATAAATAAACTTCTCAACATAAAGAAAGCAAGCCTGCATTTCCGACTCTTAACTCATGAGACTATCTATAAATCTTTTTAATCTTTCAGCTCAACAGTAAACACTGCCTGTGAAAGGTCATAACTAATTGGGAAACCATGCTTGTTATACTAAAGCACAAATGGGATTAAATGATTAATACTTCCTAAAAGTTTATTATCTGATTTCTTAGCGCGATCATCACAAAATTGTTCTGCAAGTCAACTATTCAATAAGCCTGTCTTCAAGTGTTCACTTATTATCAGCAAAAAGTAACATAACGAGTTTTCTTAATCACAATTCAATATTACATTTAATACATTCAAATATTCTCAACTAAACAATCAATTTTATGTTACAAGTATGTAACCCTAACAAATTGAAACAAGCATGTTTGTAACACTAACGCGCAAAAACGATTATATGATTAATATTTCCTAAAAAGTTTATTATGTGACTTCCTAGACTGATCACTACAGAACTGTTGCTGCATGTCTATTGTTCAATAAGCCTATCTTCAAGTGTTCACTTACTATCACCAAAAAGTACCCTACGGAGTTTCCTCATCACAGTTCAATATATCAACTAAATATTCAATTTTATATTGCAAATACATAACCGTAACAAATTGAAACACAAATTACCCGAGACTAAATGATTAATATTTTCTAAAAATTTATTATCTGACTTCGGACGTCCTATACTGAACATTACAAAACTGTGCTGCAAGTCAATTGTTCAACATGCCTATCTTCGAGTGTTCACTAACTAACAAATTGAAAGCATGATTGTAATACTAATTACTAAAGCATAAATGAAAGAGACTAAATGATTAATATTTCCTAAAAGTTTATCATGTGACTTGCTAAACTGATCATTAAAAAACTATTGCTGTACATCAATTCTTCACTATGCCTATCATTAAGTGTTCACTAAGACCCCTCATCATGGGGCTTCAAAGAGAGTGGCAAAATGACATGGCAGGGCTTTGAAGCCCCAAAAACCGCTCCATGCCGGTAATGGACGGGCGTTAAGGGAGGGGACTTCAAGGCATTAGGCTGCCCTTTGTGGGCTTTATGAAGGGGTGGTATTTGCCTATGTGGCGGGGCTTTAAAGTCCCAAACACCACCACCGGGCTGTATGAAGGAGGCTTCAAAATTTTACCATGGCAGTATGATGGGACCTGGGGGAGGTGGGGCCATCTGCATTATCACTCTCTCGCTCTCTCTCTCACATATATATAGCCCTATTTCCTACATGGCGATGACGTGGAGGGGCGGCAAAGTCCCTCCACAATACATAGCCTTAACACCCGACAAAGGAAAAGTGTTGACAAATGGTGGGGCCCAAATCTAAAGGTGTGGGCCTTTAAACCACAACGGGCTTTAAGCTTACCCCCCCCCCCCCAAACGTACGTGGCGGTGACATGGCACTTTACATGGTCTTTAAAGCCCCTCCACAACAACCAGTCTAACTACCAGCAAAAAGTAACATAGGGTATTTCCTCATCACAATTCAATATAACATTTCAACTAAACATTCAATTTTACATTGCAAATACATAACCCTAACATATTAAAACACAAATTACCCGCGCAAGCTTGTAAACAACAGGATCAGCAATCTCTATCTCACTCCTATCACCTCCTTCAACTGCTACCACAGTTTCCATGTAACATTCCACCACATGCACCTCAATCACAATACCTTCAACAACACAATCAAATCAAATTAAACCTCCTAAACACTTACACCTCAACATTTTACCATTATACCCCTAGGGGAAAGTTAACGTACAAACTAAAAATGCACGCTATCTGCGCGAATCACGTAGTGTAAGTAATTAATTATATTGTAGTGTAATTACACTATGTTGTATATATAATTACACTTACACCTCAACATTTTAACATTATACCAAAATTAACCTACTAAAAAACGCTCTAACTGTGCGAATCAACTATCCAGTAGTGTAATAATGCAATTATATCGTAGTGAATTACACTATGTTGTATATATAATTACACTTACACCTCAACATTTTACCATCATACCCCTAGGAGAAAGTTAACGTACAAACTAAAAAGGCGCACTAACTGCACAAATCAAGTAGTGTAATTATGTAATTATATCGTAGTGTAATTACACTATGTTGTATATATAATTACATTACACCTCAACATTTTACCATTATACCCCTAGGGGAAAGTTAACCTACTAAAAAGGCGTGCTAAATGTGCGAATCAAGTAGTGTAATAATGTAATTATATGTAATCGATTTGCATGTATATATAATTACACAGCATTTTACCATTATACCCCTAGGGGAAAGTTAACCTACTAAAAAGACGTGCTAGTGCGCGAATCAAGCATTGTAATTATGTAATTAAATCGTAGTGTAATTGATTCGCACATATAGCAAGTTAATTTAATTTGTATTTTCCTCGATCCAAAAGGCTAATGAATTCAATCATAATAATTACTTAATTAGATAACAGAATTGGTACCAAATCACTGTAAAATAAATTAATTAAACAATTACCGGTTGATTTGTTGATGTGAGTGACTCGAGATTTACTACTGGAGACGTGAATTAGGGTTTCTGACGAGATGAGGATGAAGATGAAGATGAAGATTTGATTAACTGGAATGAATGAATTCAAGTACAATTGGGCTTTTTTGGTACTGGGTGTTTATTAGTGGAAAACAAATGGTGTGCTTCGGAATTGAAAGTGAAGTATAAATTGGGTTGAGAGAGGTGGGGTTGGCGTCCGGATGACTTTATAAGTTATAGCGTATTGAGTCGAAAGTGAAGTCACCAAAACTTTGCTTTAAAAGCTCAATATTGTTTGAGTAAGCTCAATCACGTGCTGAGCAATGTTTTCATAACTTAATCAGACAGGGAACCGGGCGGATAGGTCCGATCGATCGAACAACTTTCGTCTAAAAAATGACGGTTAGGGCTGAAAATAAAAAATATATATATATATATTTTATAGTAAAACCGGTTCAACCGGTCTAGTTTTCCAGGCGGACTGGTTTGGACCGGCCGGTTCTCTGTGAACCGAGTGAACTGCATAGAATCAGACCGGTCAGTGGGCCGAATCCGGGTCGGACCGGTTTGGCCGGCCGGTGGTCTCAACAACATTGGTGGTGAGTAACGATTTAACAAGATCATCATTTGACTTTTGTGTAGTGGTTTTAACTGAAAGTTTGATTGAAAAATAAAAAATAAAAATGTGTGATTGGTGATGAATCCCGTCTCTGACACCCATTAAAGCTTTGGTGAACTAAAATTTGGTGTCTCCTTTGTTAAAGTCTGTGTAGTGGTGTTTGGGATGTTAAAATGTGGCATGGGATGATGGTGACGCCCTCGCCATTCTTAACTACAAATAATCTTATATATGGTGTTTGCTTTTGGTGTTGTAGTTAGTATATACCGCCACCTTCGAGATGTTTTCCAAAACCACCACAGGTTGTCTATGAGATTTCGAGTGCCCAAGATGAGTACCTATTGTTTAATGGATTTGTTCATATATATATATATATATATTTTTTGCCCTTATTGTTTTTTTTTCAGTCATTTTATGCACATTTCATTAATCAAGGTTAAAAAAATTATATATATAAAATTTTAAAATATTTTAGGCCGTTCCCAAGACCGTTCTCTAGACGTCAGCCGAATCCTGTATGGGACCATGACCGACCATGGAGACCACCACTTCTAACAATTAAAGTTCAAAATTAAATTTGGGAGGTTTTTAAAGAAAAGACAGTAGGTTACATTATATATAGTTTTGTTAAAACTTTTCCAAATTAGAATGTTTTATGCAAAAGCAGGTTTGGTAAAAATTTCCAAAAAAGTGTGTTTCTATTTATAGGTAAGAAAGACTTTTTAATAATTTTTAAAAACAATTTTTACTTTTAAATTTACAAAAGTTAGCTAAGCCGAGTTGAGAAGTCTCATGAGCCAGCTAAGGTCGTAAGGTGCCGAATAAGCCAACATCTTTTATGTCTGGCTAGAAGTCTATGTAGCAAGGGTGACAAATCAAGCAGATGGCGGACATTAATTTCGTTTGCTAGCTACACCATGTAGCTTCCTAATTTATATGAAGGTGGGTCCCATCATACTTTTTATAATTTTTAGTGCCCAAAAGGGCAAGCTAAGGTCAAAAGACTAGCCGTCTCAGTTGATGATGATCGATGTTTGGTAATACTCACATGGTAGTACTCATGTTAAGATGGATATCCCAAATACCCGTTTCAACATCCAACTTTATTTCTGTAAAATCTTAGTCAACTATGTATATTTTATTTTGGTAATTTTCCCTGATTAAATAGCTATACATCTCATCTTCACTTTGGTGAGGTGGTTACGCGGGCTTTCCTTATATGAGGTCCCAAGTTTAAATTCCAGCTTATGTGTGTGCTTGGAAATATGTGTAGCATCACTGTTAGGGGCAGGGTTGTATCAAGTGTTAGGTGCTAGTCAGACGGTGGGGTAGGCCCTCGTGAGTAATTGGGATTAATAGGGATTAGTCGAGATTAATTACATTGGAATTTAAATGTAAACTAGTGGTTTATCCAGTGCGTTGTGCTGGGGCAGGTCTAGTAAAACCCGCGCAGTGATAAACCCAAGCGTTGTCAGTCCCCTGCGTTGAGGCTGTAAGTCGACATGAATACGACCGGTTTCGGTTGCATGCATTATGATACCAGAACTAAAAATCAAAAATAAAACAAAAAATATATAAAAATTGAGGTGTACCAATGGGGTATTGCCAGTCGGTAAAAATTGGGTGTTAGGAAGACCCGAGTGTTGTCAATCTCGGGCATTAAGACAGTGAGTCCACGCAAATTCGGTCTTTTACGTCACATTTGTTACGATATTGGAACTAAAAAAAATCCACGTTTGATTGGTTTACGTTACGCTCGTTATAGCACCATAATTAAAACAAAATGCGGTGAGTCTACGCGGATTTGGTCGGTTTTCGTTGCGTTCGTTACGATACTGGAACTAAAAAACTGGCATTCGGTCCGTTTACGTTCAGTATCTGAAGTAAAAAATAGCCTAAACAATTTAGAGTAATATGGTGCACCATTGCGCCAAATGGCCCAATGGTGGTGTAGCAACTTCATTTCGTTATATTTGTTACATTACCGGAACAAAAAAAAATTTCAACAACCAATATGGTGTCGCCAAGTGGCCCAATCGGGACTTGACGACATCAAACTTCTCAATTATTATAGATACTAATTTTCAAATATACATATATATTCCAAATTTTATGTATAAAATCTTCAATTTTGACCAATCTTGGACAAATTGGATTTATCAGCGTCTAGTCAGAATTTTTACGACACTGATTAGGAGACTAGAACTTGCGTAAGGTCGTAAATATGGTGAGTCATGACTAAACTCGTGACTAGAGGTGCACAAACCGGTTTAAAACTCAAAATCGGTTTGGGTTGAAACTTGAAACCGGTTCGGTTTAGTCAACAAAAGTCAAAACGGGTTTATAACCGGTTTTGGTTCGGGTTGATATTAGTTCCTTACAATGTTACAGTCAGTTTCGGTTCGGGTTTTGACCGATTTTTGCCCGGTTTTGACCAATTTCAATTCAGTTAACCGGTTAGGTGAAGAAAATTACACAGCTGGTTCCGAACACGGTTTATTTGCCCACTCGCAATATCCAAAAAACGGATGGATGAAACTTGAAAGAAGCCATAAGCCCATAACGACTTTGCTCACCAAATCATCAATCATCAATGGCTGCCGTGCTACCTTCGTCATCAATATCTTCATACTTATACTTACATTCTTCACACTACAAATATAATAATAATCTTCTTCCAAATTCAAATGCCAGAAACCGTTCCGTTATCTGCTTCGCATCCAAGAAAGGAAAACCGGGTTTCTTCGACGTCATTCTCGACTATATCGAAGGTATTCTAATCTTCCTGCATTTTGTTCCCTTGATCAATTGGCTGTAACTCATTTGGAGAATTGCGAGATTATCCAAGATGCTAGTGAGATACTCGAGCTCCGCTCTTAAAAGCTTGAATTGAGCCGAGCCTTGTGTAATTAACAAGCCCGGGCCCATGCTATTATTTATAATTTACATAACTTTTATATTAATAATTTACTATGCAATCAATATCACCGGTGTTGTAAAAATTGCTAGGACTAGCGATTAATCGGGATATTAATAAGTTCGGACTTTAATGTATAATTTTTAGTTTTATATATAAACATGCATTTTTATATGTAACTTTCATATTTATACATACACAAACACATTCAGGCTGGAAATTGGCTGGAATCTCGCTAAAAAAACATGATTTTTAAAGGAATCTCGCCGTAAACCGCTGATTTTGGTTGGAATCTCGTCGGAAACCGCCGATTTTGGCCAGAACCTAATCAGAAAAGGCTTTTTAAGTCTGATTTGGCCTGATTTGACCATTAACCGATTAATTGGCCGATTAGCCCAAAATTAATCAATGAAGTGGGGACTAGCGATTAATCGGGGATTAATCGGTGCATAGATGGGATTTTATCAACACCGGATATCACCGATATATCACCATTATATCTGTTATCTGTCCCTTGGTATCTCATCGTGAATTCGCGATAACTAATATCTGAAATATCGGTCCTTGAACGATATCGATATTTTTCCGCATTAACTGCTTAGATATTTTAAATATATACTTTTATAGTAATTATGATTATATGTAAAATTATGAAACAAATAAGTAGTTAATATATATTATGTTATATATAAGATACAATTAAAATATATACAAAAAGTAAGTATAAATTAAAGTAAAATAATTAATTAATAATAAACAAGTCGAGCCCGAACCGAGCTCGAGCATTAAAAACTACTCACGAGTCGAGCTCAAGCCTAGACAAGTTCGGTCTCGGCTCTTTTACTCCCCTAAATGTAGCACTTTGACTACTTGCCTTTAGGTTGGATATGATCCTTTAGGGGGACATTCAACAGTGTTGCAGGTGAGAGTTCTTTTAAGCCATGCTTAAGATGCATCATCTTATACATGATTGTGATGATTACATGACTTTTAATGTTTAGTTTGATTAAACACCTTGCATAATATTCATTTCTGATTACATGGGTTATAAAGATCGCATTAAATGGTTCCATGGTTACCAATACTTCAGTTAATCGTGTTACTCTATGTGCTTACAATGGTGTAAGTGGGAATTAGGCTTAGTCTGATGCCCCAAATTCAAGGACAAGTTGTTGAGATTGGATCGAGCACGGTGCATGTATCTTAGCTTATACGTCATCTAGTCTAACCAAGCGTACCTGTATTTGACGTGGTTTTTGATAGTGTAGGGGGGCCTAAGTTAAGGAAATGGTATGGAGCACCTGATCCTTCTGCCGAAGATAAATTCATTTCGATGGAAACAGATAAATCTTCAGGTAATCTACAGGAACAACTGAGTTAGTTATTATTATTATTATTATTATTATTATTATTATTATTATTATTATTATTATTATTTTCTTTCATTTGTTAGCTAAACCATTTTCATCACTGTGAAAACAGAAGAAGATGAGGTTAGGGATGCAGTTTTGGTCACTGATGGTGATAACGAGATTGGTCAGGTTTGTGATGTCTTAGTTTCGTTCTTTACATTTTTCTCTTTTTTTTCTTTTTTTTTTGTTGAAAATTTAGATGTGTAGTTTCCTGTTTAAGTCCCATACGATTTTAACTTTTGCAGACTATTATATTGTCTTTGATAATCAAACGAATTAGAGTTAAAGCACTGGTGAAGGACAAGCGTGCTGCAATGGAATCATTCGGTACTTATGTTGAGGTTAGTAGATTTACTTTTTCAAATGTCATTAACATTGTTTACTTTGATCAAACACCTTGCATAACATTCAATTTTGGTTATGTTTGAAGTCAATTACCGGAGATCCAAAGGATTCCTCTTTTGTAAAGAAATCCCTGAGAGGTGTTCGTGCAGTTATTTGTCCCAATGTATGATTTTCAAAACTCTGACTCTTTTTCTTTTAACTTCACCTTATACGAGCATTTATGCAAGCTGAATCATTTGGTACGTATGTTTCTTTGCAGGAAGGTTTTCTATCTAAAGTTGAGAGCTTGAAGGGGGTACAACATGTGGTTATATTATCTCAGGTACTATTTATCTCCTTGTCAGAGATGCCAATTTCAGCCCATTTACTTTTGTAGTTACAGGGTAAATGAGCCGATCTTGAGCCCGGCTTGCTTACTAAGGCTCTGAGCTCGGATTGTATAGATCTCTATATCTAAAGCTCGAGCTCATTTAATATTTATTAATTAATTTATATGCATGTATAATAATTTTTGTCATATATATTTTATGGGGTGAGATCCGGTACAAATAAAATTAACCTACTAAACATACAAATAACTAGAGTAATTACGGTTTTGAACTAGAGTAATTATGTTATAAAAAATAAAATTACTCTAGTTCAAAAGTTATAGAGTAAGCTAGCATAATTACTCTAGTTATTTGTACACTTCTCACGATAAAAGTCATTTGTATTTGATCCAAACACATATTTTATAATATATATTGTTTAGTTATTTTTATCATAATCTTACACATAAAATAATTTTATTATATTAATATATTTTATAAAAAAATTGTAAGTATTAGGCTCGTGAGCCATGTCGAGCTTGATAAGTGAAGCTGGATCTCGGGTTCATTTAATAAGCAAGCTTATTTATTGGTTGGACCTGAGCTCGAGGTCATTTAAACTCGACTCAATTCGAGCTCTTCGCAAGCTGATTTGGAGTAACTCAAGAGCGGCTTGGCTCATTTACACCCGTAATTGTAGTTTGCACGGGCTGATAGATGTAGTGTGTGTTATAGATGGTGGTTTAACAATGCTGCAGTTGTCCGTTTATAGAGCAAGTAGTGGTGTTCAAGCAATCATGAATAGTAATGCAAAGAATCTTGCGGAGCAAGATGAATCCATGGTAGCCGCCTCGGGAATTCCATACACTATAGTCAGAACCGGGGCACTAACTAATGATCGCGGGGGCAAGCCAGGTTTCGGTTTTGAGAAGGTATATTTTTGCACTATTTTCATTCTCAAAAGGGTAATTCTGGAAATTGGTTTAATACTTTAATGTTACAAATAACAGGGTTGTACCACAAATGGGAGTCTTAGCAAGGAAGATGCTGCATTCATATGCATTGAAGCTCTTGATGTAGTGCCAGAAAAACAATTGGTATTTGAGGTTGGTTAATAATAGATTCTTTCAAAATGATAAGTCTATGCTAGGATTCTGTAAATATTATCTTTTTATGGGGAACTGTGAGAATCTGTTATCGGAAAACTCACTGGGGCCCACCTATACACCGCTAACCGGTGGGACCAGGTAAATCATAGCTTGAGCTGTGCATGTGGCTAGGGCTGCAAACGAACAGAATGATCACGAACAAGGCTTTGTTCATGTTCGCTTGTTAAGGAAATAATGTGTGCACGAACGGTTCATCAACACTCACCGAACGGGATTTATGTTCGTGTTCGTTCATTAAGGAAATGAGTTAATGAATGTGTTCACGAACACAAATGAACACATATAAAACTGGTGGAGTCTAGAGATCGAGGTCATGTATTCATCAATGTAAATAATGAGGATGAAAATGAGAACAATGTGAAAATATGGTTTCATATTTTTATGTCGAGGGTAATAATTTAAAGTATAAAACGCTTAGATAAAATACCTAAATGTAAAAAAAAAACTTTCATGAATAACATGTAAAACGAGCGTTCGTGAACACATTACAGAGCGTTCACGAACACAATTTCACGGACGGGGGCTTTGTTCATGTTCTTTTGTTTAACTAATCAAACGAAATTTCTTGTTCATGTTTGTTTGTTTATTAATCAAACGAACATAACCAAACGGTTCATGAACTGTTTGCTGAATGCTTGGTTCGTTTACGGCCCTACATGTGGCGTTGAAGGTTATCTTGAAATAAAGAATCATGGAATCATGTTTAACTACAGGTTGTTAATGGGGAAGAAAACGTTCTGAACTGGAAAGACCAGTTTGAAAAGTTGACAGAGCAAGCATAGCAACGACTTCTGGGACCTCGATCTCCGTCTGTAAGTTAAGGCTTCTCTTCTATGTATAATTGTACATTCATCTTTTGTATCAATAAGATCTGTTGGCCTAGTTCTTGCCTTCTTGGATGATGAAAAGCATGACACGGTTATCGTTTTCTCAAGATACTTGATGAAGGTTGTATTCTTATCATTTCGCTTTCTCGACAAATACAACCCGTTTTCATTATTCTGAGTGGTTACTACTTAAATCTGAATAATGCTATGAAATCACAATATCAGAAGGTTAGATAGAATTACATGGCGGGCCCAAAGGTTTTAACAGTGCCACTGTGTTTCGGTCTTTGGGTATTCAAAGAACTTACTCCACCGGTTGGCTCAAAAAATTGACCAAAATTTCAATATATGCTATTAGAATAATTTATTTGAGTTTTCACCTAATCTTGTATTAAGTCAATAGAATAGTTTATTCAAATTGGTGTTACATTGAAGACTTTGAAGTTAGCCATTAGAATAGTTTATTCAAGTTGGTGTACATTGAAGTTAATCAACAACCAGAAGCTTAATTGTATGATGAGTTTTAAGAAATCATATTGAATTATTAATTTCTGTTAATCCAAGCAACCTATTCAAGACACAAACATGAAAGAACAATTAAACATCGGAAGTGCATATTGATTTGAAAAGGGGTAAACCTTGGAGCAGTGGCGAAGCTTGGATGAGTTTCTTGGGGGGGGGGGGGGGCTCAAATTTTAAGTCAAAAACAAGTAAATTTACACTATGTAAAAAAAATTTCGGACGAAAACATGTAAATTTACACCACTGCGGAAAAAAAAACAGGGGGGCCCGGGTTGGCTAAGCTTCACTCCTGCCTTGGAGTAATGGTATCATCTGACCTATAAGTCATGGGTCCAAGTCGTGGGCACCCCCCTTATTCTGCTCATACCCAGGTTGGCCGGACACCCCCTTATTCTGCTCATGCAAGAGCCTCGTGCAACGGGTTGCCCATCTTGATTTGAAATGAAATCAATCCGAAAAAAATCAAATAAACAAGAGTTAAAAGTTTTGTCATATAAGCTAGCAAAAAAAAACCCAGCCTTATCACAATAAAAACACAATATAGGTGGTGGATGCTTAAACATTCATTACTAATCACTAGACCAAGGGTAATATTTCTGTTAAGTTTGTGCCACTCAACTTTCTAATAGATATCGTCAGTCCAAAAATATATAGTGTCACTCAACTTTATAAATATATAAAGTACATATATAATAGTTTTTGTACCGGTAACACCGGTACCTAGGTCCGCTCAAAGGCCATCAAAACGGTCTAAGACCTCGTCTTCAAGTTAATAAAAAGGTCGCCGATGTTATTTTAGTGAGGCAAATTGACACCGACCTCGAGGTTTTAAGGAGAGACCTCCTTGAATCCGACCCGAGAATCCAACACCTAGCCGAAAAGAGAAGATATGAAATTTACAAAAAAATACGACCTTGAGTAGTTTTTATTTGTTTTAAGTAATTTTATGTTTTTTTTGTAGTTTCTATTTTTAATTTTAATGTAGTTTTTTTATTAAATTTTAATTATAAAAAAATTTAAAAAAAACAAAAACTGGAAAAACTAACTGGGCGCCACATGGCGCAATATGCCTAGGTGAGGGACATTATGACTACACCCATTTTTGCAAAAAACGGAAAAGCTAACTAGACGCCACATGGCGCAAAATTTCCAGTGGATGGACATTATGATTTATGACTACACATGGTCTTATATTTGAAAATTGCTTGGTTCGGGCATCAATATCACAAAATGCGTATATTTTACGCTCCGTAAATCACATTTCATGGACGAATATTCTAAGATCTTTCGAGATGTCAACAAACACCACGTGGAAAAGTAGACCATTTTTTTCTTTGATTGATCATCTTACCTTGAGGGGAACTAGATATGGCCATACACTAATGTAGAGAGACTAAAATCATAGTCTCTTATTAGTAATTAGCTGTCTCACCATGTCTTCTTATAAACTTTCAACTCCATTGCCATGTGCACTTTTGAGGACCACAGTATCACTTAGAATTAAGCTGATATTTCTGTTATCAGTCAACTTGTTATTTGCTCAAAGATGGAATAGATATTAAGTTAAACTCTAGTCCTGGTTAGAAGGTGTGTACTGTGTAGTGCATACTTGGTAATTATTTATTCAATTATAATGATCAACTTGTAATATCCTATAATGGTAATTATTCAATTTTATTGTTGGCTCTGTGCTATTTATCTCCCAGGTAATTCAGTTCAGCATCAATGCACTAAACACATTGAGTTGGATATTCATTTTTTTCACGAGCAAGTTCAACGCAGTAATGTTGGAATTCTAATGTCCCGTCATGGTACCAAATTGCTGACATCTTCACAAAAGGCTTGCCGAAGATTTTGTCTAGTGATTTTTGCTCCAGTATAAGCATACGACCTCCTCTCACTTTCACTGTGGGGGTGTAATAAACCGGATATACGTAAATAAATGGATATATGTTAGGAATTTGCATTAGTTTACAATTCATGTATCTTATTTCTAAATAAATAAGAGATATAGTTGAAATATCTGTAATTAACCAATAAATGTATGAAAATAATCAAGGGGATGTTTATGCAAAAAGTACTATTCTCACAAGTTATATTAATCGTGTACCTGTGAATCCAGTATAAGCAGGTATGAAACCCGACATCATCAAGATCATGACGAATTCCATGCCTGCTTAAACCAAACTCACATATTCATGATTAATATAATTACGTGTTCTTCATCTTCTAATCGCGGAATTGATCAAAAATATGATGGTCAGCTAAGTCCGAAAGATAAAACTCTTTTAAGAGCAAAATGGATAGGCCCTTTTTATAGGAAAACTAATTGAGAGGTAGTGATAAATCTTAGCATTAAATTTACAGCAATTTGTAAATTAAATGTTTAAATAATTGCTCAAATTAATTTAAGTTGTGTTTTTACAATTAAAACAAAGTAAATCAAATCGTTAAATGTAAGGAAAAACTTTCACAATTTAAATTAATTTGAGCAATTGTTTAAACACCGTCTCCGGACTACAAATAGGCGATATGTTTTTTTTTTGGGGGGGGCGACAAATCTATGTCGTAGTGTGTGTGTGTTAACATAAAAATAATAAATAAATAAATATGGGGCTGCAAAGGACTACAACACCGCCCCATGGGTTACATATCGTCCCCTTGATCACGTGTCAAAATTTCTCTCATGTTGCAACCTTCCATTACACATAGTCTTATTATTTTATTATTATTCTTATATTTAAAAAAACAAATAAACAACCCAACCAATCAACAAACACCTTCTTCTCGCATCCGATGCTTTGTGGGAAGCCCCCCCCCCCCCCCCCCCCCCAACAACAACAACAAAAAAACAGCCCATAGCGTCCTGTGGTGGTGTTCCTGGCGCTATGAGGGCTTTTTAGGTGAGGAAAACGCCCCACTACGTATGGTCTAAACAGTCCAGAATTCATGAAAAAATTATAGCAAATATAAAGTTGTCTTTTCCTACAAACTTCTTCAACAAAAGGTATTATCTGTTCTTGTCTATATTGGAACATGGTGGTCACTACCAAACCAACTTACATTTTTCCTTTATAGATTATCTAATGATTCAAATCCAATGGCTATACTTGCTTTGCATGGTTCTCCCTACAACTTAACCTAAACCACACTCATCATATCTTCACTATATAACATTACCTAATATTACCTCATAATCCCACAACTCTCATTGAAAATGATTCACATTCTTTTAATCATATCTTCTCCTCACCTTCTCGGCTCACACCGCGGTGCAAGACTTTTGTGTTGCAGACCTGAAGGGTCTGCAAAACCCATCAGGCTACTTTTGCAAACCCGTTGCCACAGTCACAGTAGATGACTTTGTGTCTAACGGGTTTGCGATATGCTGGAAACACTTCCAACATAATCAAAGCAGCTGTCACTCCAGCGTTTGCTGAGCAACTGCCTGGAGTGAATGGGCTTGGGATCTCCATTGCCCGTTTGGACATACAACCTGGTGGTGTGGTCCCAATGCACACGCACCCGGGTGGGTCCGAGCTCCTTTTGGTGACACAAGGGTTTATTCAAGCGGGTTTTATCTCGTCTGCTAATACGGTCTATTTGAAGACGTTGAAGAAGGGTGATTTAATGGTGTTTCCACAAGGTTTGTTGCATTTTCAGGTGAATGCTGGTGGTGTTACGGCTGTTGCATATGCAAGCTTTAGTAGTGCGACGCCTGGCCTGCAAATTCTTGATTTTGCATTGTTTGCGAATGATTTGCCATCGAAATTGGTGGAGGCGACTGCCATCCTTGATGATGCAACCGTGAAGGCGCTCAAGGCTGTTCTTGGTGGAACCGGCTAATTAAACCTTCTAATTTCGTATTCACATCATTCTTTGTGTTAATTATATTACCGGTCTGTTTTGTAAGTCTTATGAACTTAATGATCATGGCGCATTACGTTTTATTTGTATTTGAGGATTCGTACCTTTCGCAAAATTAACGTAAACATTCTGAAATAAATTACAATTTTAGTGCTTGGTTGCGCGCAGTTGATTCATGCTCAACACAAGGCACTTAAAAAACGCTGCGTGTCTGCCCTTAGAGAACACGTTTGTTATAAGGTAAGAATTTAAACGTTACATTTCAAACACGCAACTTTAAATATAGATATCTGATTTATCTTAGCTCTATTACGGATACATTTTGGTTCGTTGTGAAGCCTCATTGAAAACGGAAATGAGTAAATAATAATTATTTAATATTAACTGCACGCGTTTGTAGATGACGTAAATAAAGCCTTAACTTGACACATACAAAGAGAAAGTGACAATTAGCTATTAACTTAATGTATTAATCAAACATCAAATAGTCCATGATACTTGAACGTCCCCAGAGTACAAACCCGTCGCCAAAATACACATATATACATTCTGTTTTCATTCTACTATACTTTCAACCTCAAAAATCCCAAACTAAATACACCTCAAGATTCATATATCCTAACCGAACTGCGAATCGTCTGTCTGCAAACCGGGCATTTAGAAGCCAAATCCCGCTCAACAGAAAGCGCGCACCTCGGGCAACAGACCAAATGCCCACACGGTACAAATGCAGATCGTCTCTGTCTCATCAAGCAGATCACACACAGCTGCCCTTCTGGAACATCAGCACCCCCGTCTTCTTCTGCTGCCAGGTCAGCTTCCGTCTCATTGGTCTCCTCAGCATCACTTTGCTGCTGAATCAGCCTTCGTTGTCTCCATTCTTTCAATTTGTTCCAGTTCCTGATAACAAGACATAACTGTTGATTAAAAGCTGCCAATTTAACATGATTATTATAGACATTAAACCTATTTTTGGAGTAAAATGCTATAGTACCTTACGATAGCGTAGCCAAGGATACCGGTAGCAAGTGAACCCACAACAATTCCGCTCCAAAATAAAACTTTTGTCCTAAAGGTGAGTTCCATTACCATTTTAGCTTTGCTCATATTTGTTCTTGCAAGAAACAGTAGGTTGGTTAGTCAGTTTGTTACAAAGAGGCGTCAATTGTGTCAGGTTTAGCAGGTTGAACCTGAACATTGCCCGTATATTTATTCGTGTCAAAATCATTAACCCTAACATGAGCCATTAAACTCATTTATCTAACCGAGTCGATCGGGTTGATAGGTTGGCGGGTTGTAAACGAGTTGTAAATGTGTTAAAAGAGTTGATGAGTTTTTAATAAATGGGTTAAGAGATTGACCTAGGGGTGTGCACGGGTCACTTTAGGTCAATTTTAGGCTCAAACCAAATGAAAAACCGAAAATTCGGTTTGAGTTATTGAAAACAGTTCGGTTTTCATTTCAGTTTTTTGGGCTTGAAATTTTTGGGCCGAAAAAATTGGCTAAAAATAGTGCATTAGGCCTAAAACTTTTTGTTAACTACTGATTAATTAATTATTACAGAATTGGGTTAAAATATTTGGGTTACACTACTTATAAATTAATACAAATTACTTAAAATTCACAATAATAAATGAAAATTCCATTAATTCAGTTGGAATCTTTCGGTTTTAATTACATGCAAAACAGAACCAAAAATTCGGTTTTTGCGAAATTATAAAAATCAAACCGCCGGTTTTTGTTTGGGTTCAGTTTTATATCGGTTTCATGCACACTCCGGGTTGACCTTTTTGATTAAAAAATGGGTTAAACAGGTCAACATGAATGCAACACATTTAATTAAGCAGGCCAACCCGAACACAACCCAATTACTAAACAGGTTAGATACGACAACCCAAAACCTGATTCTTGTTGTGTGAAAATATATACATCAGAAATCAATATCGTTAGCAAACGATATTCAGTTGATATATCCTTACAAGAAAAAAGGTAGATCATTGCATGCCATGACTTCAGGAGTTCCATTTTTCATGCTGACTAGGCCAACTGCAGTGATTTCCTTTCCAACTGGTAAAATTTTCTCTTCGTCAAGAAGACCAACCTTCAACACCACCAAGAAATATTTAATAAAACCAAAATCAAATAAGAATATTAAAGAACTTGCAATGTAGTGTAACAAGATAAACCATGAAGATTAATGTGTGGACTTACCGGATACTCATGACCAAAAAATGCTTGAAGGAAGGTGTAAGGAGAAGCACTAATGGGCTGCAAATTGTGGTATACGGTTGTAAGAGGTAAAGGATGCCTTGAGCCTTCCATGTTTACAACTAGATAATCGGATTGTGGCCACATTCCCCCGTCAACAAGGATAAAAGGAACCTATAAAGAAAAAAATTATATCTATGAATATCATACCAAATTCTGATTTCTGAAGTAAGATTATGAAGTTCATTAAGAAAAATAGTATTACATTAAGTTGTTGCAATAATATAAAAGCTAGATGCAGAGTTAGTGGTGAAAACAGGAGTGAAGTGGGGTCACTTTTTAATGATATGATAAATAGATAAAGTGAAAGATAAAACTATAATAGTAAATTAGTAACTGTTGTAAATTTACGTCTTAATAGATAACAGAAACTCAAACTAACAAGTAATTAAGCACCACACAAAAACTCTGTATCATGTCTAAGTAGCATACTGATCCTGAAAAGATTAATGCATTGGATGTTATTCATTAATATTGTTTAGAATATTGATGTGAAAAATCATCTAATCATCTATTGCTAATTGATAACAATATTGAAAAATGCGATCCAAGTGTATGCCTCTCAAACAAGAAACTGGTGAGATTGATGGCATTCATAGATTAAAAGAAGTTAGTTCTGATCAACAATATAGTAATAACATGGATGCAGAGCAGATTTTAAAATATCCAATTACAATGTAGCTTTGAAGGCATCACTTGCAGATGAAGATGACAATCAATAGATATTAATATCTTGTGAGATTAGCAGATGCAATAAAAAGAGAGTGAAGAATAGTTTCTCAATTGAAAAGACATCTGGTGAAGCACATAACACACCATACATTATTTAGAACCTTGAAGACGCGCTACATTAGTAAATAAAATACTTGAACTAAAGGCTAGAAACGCAGGCAATGTACTTGACCATCCTAATATCTGAACTAAAATATCAAACCAAATAAACAAGATTATGATGGTTGGAGAGTGCAAAAGCTAAAGCAGCCACATTATGAGCTAAGATCTCAAGACAAATGAGCCTGATAAAAGGTGTGCCCTAAAATTATATTTACATTTTCATTATGGTTTATCAAGCTGAACAAAAAACCAGTGCACTCATATCAAATGTAAAATGAAAACATGCATGCTACTGTTAACTGTCCACACATATAAGTACCACTCATTTATGTGTTTTCTGCTAGGCACCTAAGTTAGGACCAAGTGACTTTAAATCCATATATGAATATAATGTCAAAACAATTGTATTAACATCGACAAGTCCTCATAACTCAAAGTAACAAAATTGTTAAAGTTACCGTTCTTAGTGATGAAGTTTCTTGCTCTTTCCAGTGTCTTGAAAACAAGGAACGAACATCTGAAGTCCATCCAAAAAACCCTCTCCATTCGTTGTATATACACTGCAACAATTAAAGATAATTCACACTTCAAACTCAAAATCAAAGATACAGAAACATCTGATACATCAGCCAAGAAGCCAGTCAAGTTATTCTTGCCATTTATATATGCATAATACATCATATCAATTCTAGATATAAGTAAATCACAGTAGCCAGAGTCCACATCATTTTATCTATTAGTTGAGCAAGTTTGCATAGGTCTGTACACAAACCGTGCAAACACGAACAAGGGCATGTTTGTGTTCGTTCATTTAACTTTAAACGAACACGAACAGTTAATCGAACAAATATTATGTTCGTTCATTTAAAAAATGAATATGTTCGTGTTAGGTTATGTTCGTTCTTTAAACTCTAAATAAACAGTTCACAGACACAAACACACATATATGAACAAAGTAACAAACGTGAACCAACACAAACAATTCAATCACAAAACCTCTAATAAATCAACATACAAAAAAATTCTGAAAGAACATGAACAAACAAAGATAAAACAAACATAAAAGAATGTTCATGAACATAACTGAACAAACGAATCATGTGTTCATGTTCGTTCATTTAATTAAATGAACAGAATTTTATGTCCATATTTATTCTTTGAAGAAACGAAGCATGTGTTCATGTTCGTTCATTTAATCAAATGAACAAAATTTTATGTCCATATTTATTCATAAATTAAATAAACGAACTTCTCACCAGGCGGCTCACAAACAGTACAGTGAACGTTCAGTTTCGTCTACAGGCCTAATTTTGCATAACAAGCTAAATGCATATAACCTAATTCAGTCACAACACCTCTAATGGATCAACATATATACAAATTTTGAAAAAAATCATGCTAATTTTGATTAAACGAACAGTTCGTTTACAGGCTTAATTTTGCATAACACACAAAGTTCAAATAACCTAATTCAATCACAACACCTCTAATAGATCAACATATAAACAAATTATGAAAAAATAATCAATTCATGCTAATTTTGAATAAAAATAACGTTCGGTTCATTTACAGGCCTAACTTTGCACAGCAAACTAAGTTCAGACAACCTAGTTCAATCACAACACCTCTAATGGATCAAAATATAAACAAATTCTGAAAATAATCATGCTAATTTTGAATAAACGAGCGATTCGTCTGCAGGCCTAATTTTGCATACCAAACTAAGTTCAAATAACCTAATTCAATCACAACACCTCTAATGGATCAAAATATAAACAAATTCTGAAATAACCATGCTTTTTTTAATAACAAACGATTCATTTACATGCCTAATTTTGCATGACAAACTAAGTTCAGATAACCTAGTTTAATCACAAAACCTTCTGGAAAAATTCATGTTAATGAAAAATATATAAACGATCATAAATGAAAGAACATAAACAAACACTCACAGACAAAAATGAACGATCTAAGCATGTGTTCACGTTGGTTTGTTTATTAAATAAACTAACACAAACTAAACTAAGCTGAACAGTTCACAGATAGCTCACTAAGCGTACGGTTCGTTGCCTAATTTTGTACGACTTCACGTTGGTTCGTTTATTAAATAAATGAGCATAAACTAAACTAAGCTGAAAAGTTCACAAACAGCTCACTAAACGTACAGTTTCATTGCCTAATTTTGCACAACAAACTAAGTTCAGATAACCTAATTCAATCACAACACCTTCTGGAAAAAATCATGTTAATGAAAATATATAATCAAACATATAAACGAACAAAATTGAACAATCTAAGCATGTGTTCATGTTGGTTCGCTTATTAAATAAACAAACATAAACTAAACTAAGCTGAGCAGTTCACAAACAGCTCACTAAACGCACGATTCGCTGCCTAATTTTGCACAACTTCACGTTGGTTCGTTTATTAAATAAACGAACATAAACTAAACTAAGCTGAACAGTTCACAAACAGCTCACTAAACGCCCGGTCCGTTGCCTAATTTTGCACAACAAACTAAGTTCACATAACCTAGTTCAATCACAATTCACAACACCTCCAATAAATCAAGACATAAACATAATCTAAAACAAACAATAAACTGATAATATATCAAAACAAGCAATATATAATATATATACCGTTTGCGTCCTCTGCACGATAACCGCCTTCTCGTTAGACTCATGCGACACCAAAACATTCTGTTTCTTCCAGTTTCCATTACCAACAGGCTTCGTTTCCACAACTCCTCTAACAATAACCAGCTTCTCATCAACCGAAGCACCTGCACACGTGTCGTCCTGATCGGACGGATTAGCGATGACGGAACGGAGATCTGAGACGGTTACGGACGGTGCGTTTTTGACTTTGGTTAAAGCGGACGACGTCGTTTTGAACTTGATGACACTGCGGACGGCAATGTACGCTAACGCTAGGCCGAGTACGGCGCCGTCGGCGGCTAGGGCTACTTGCGAGAGGACGGCTACTGCGGCTTGATCGTGTACGGACATCGTGAGTGTGTGGGTTGTTAGGGATTGGAAGGTGTTGGGTGGATTGGTGGCATGGGATTAGAGAGTGGATGGAAGATAATGAAGTGGTTGATCGAGTGATTTGGGGTAAACGATGGGAATGAGTCTTGGAGAGTACTCTAAAATGTGAATTGGAGCTTAGTTGTGGGGATATTTCAAATGATAAAAATATAAGGTATGTTATTTTTAATAATCTTTGTTACAGCGTAATGCACATTTTCAACTTTATTTTATAAAAGACAATCAATTGATTACTAAAAGGTTCTAAATTCGACTATTAGACGGTGTGTAGTGGGAGACAATGGGCAATTAGAATTTACAAGCTAAAAACATATTTTGAAGCTCCCTTAGGCTATGTGCAATTATAGGTATTAAGCTTAAGATTGAATGTGATTATGACACATCATCCTCATTATTTTTGTCAATTAGTATAGTAAGATAAGATTCGTAATTAAGGGAACCATAGGAGAATCGTCAAATCCAACTACCGTTCATATAAGGAAATTTTGAAATTGATTATTGGATTGATTCATCAATAGTGTTTGGCCAGAATCCATTTTTGACTCCGGGCCATTCATTCTACCATTATTAGTGAGCAATAATGGAATAATTATAGAGATAGAGGGCATGATTCACATGGATATGGTAAGTCTCACATGTGTTATGTGTTCGTTTGTGTGGGTTTTTTTGAAGTTAAGGTAGGAGATATCAGTGTTGAAATTACTTGGATCAATAAGGCCAAACCGTGAAAACCAGACGGAACCAAATCATTGCTAATAGTGTGGTTTGATTTGGTTTAAATTTTTAACGGTTAGATTTCAGTTTCCACTAACCAAAATCGTTACCAACGGTTTAGCTCGTGATTTGACATAAAAACCATCAAAATCGGGCTGCGAACACCTTTAGTATTTGCCCTTCATTTTTCAAGGCATGTATCTTAGCTTTCATTTGTTTCACTTCGTTTATAAGATTAAAATATATCAAATATGAATCCCATCATATAAAAGGTATATAAATAAAGAGTCGCAACTTTATAATAATTAAATTCGAAAATAGTACTAACATTGTTATTTGCTTTGTGCCCTCATAAAGGCTTGAGCCGTCCCTATTTATTGTGATGCATTGTTTTTTTTGAGTCAGTCCATTTATAACCGACTGAATTTGGCAAACGGCCTTAGGTTAGTGTTTTCTTCGGACCTCCTAAGTGATCGAATCACCCTTAAAACACGTAAATTCATCTAGGAATAGAAGGTTTAATTTGTGAAATGTTGATATTTGATTTTTACTTTAATCGCAATTGCAATGCTAGAATTGCTAGTTATGTTGTTAAACATTGCTACTTGTGTTGGTTGTTGAAGTTGGAATTTGAAAGTGTAGGGCTTTATTGGAAAACTTATAAAATAAAACTAGGTTTGGGTAATGATGATATTAGTTAAATGAATCTTATGAGGTGAGATATATGAACTTGAGTGACTAAGAATTTTAGTGGACTTCACGTAGGTTTTAAATAAGAATAATTTATGACTGTTGTGACATACCTTAGATTATTATGTATATAAAACATTCATATTGTACGTAATTAAAACACACAAAAACAGGCTAGAAACAATACATTTCAAGTGGAAGCCTTGGTTGAGCCATGGCGTGAAGTGGAATCTTCTTTGGAGTCGAGAGTCCGAATATCTCCTCCATGTTTAAATCATCTTTGGTCATCGTATTTGGCAGTTTCCTGTCAAACCCGTGAATTAAGTTAGCTAGTGTTCCCTTGACAACTTTAATTCCTAGGTTGTACCCGGGGCACATCCTTCGTCCAGCACCAAATGGTAACAGCCTAAAGTCATGACCCTTGATATCAACTTCCTTTCCCATAAATCTTTCTGGATAAAAGTCTTCAGGGTTATCCCATAACTTAGGGTCTCTCCCAATTGTCCAAACATTAACAAACAAGCGGGTATCTTCAAGTATATCATAACCGGCTACTTTACAATCCTCATGAGCTTTTCTCGGGACCAGCATTGGTCCCACAGGATGAAATCTCATTGTTTCTATAACAATTGCCTTGATGTAAGGTAGGTTGGGCATGTCTTTTTCTTGAACCCATCTATTATTGCCTGTAACCCGATCAAGCTCCTCGGTTGCCTTCAGGAATATATATGGGTTCTTTAACATTTCTGAAATCGCCCATTCGACTAAAGAAGCTGAGCTCGCGGTTCCACCTGCAAGCAAGTCCTACAACAAGTGCAAGATTGAAATTGTCAGCAATATAGCAAGACTATCAAAAACTAATGTCACCAACAATTCGAAAGTCGTACATGTTATAAAACCCTTGTTTTTTTAATGTCATTTGTAGTTAAGCCTAGCATTTGAGAAACAACATCAAAATTATACGTGAAGGCATTCATTAACATTATTACTTTAGGGACCATCCTATAAATTACGACTTTGATTAGACCTAACACTTCATGGGAATGGGATATGTTATTTATAGACAGATTTATTGCAAAACATTACCTTACTACTTTGTATGTATGGTACCCGTTGTGTTTATGTTTTTCCATGCATATATGCAGGCCGGCCAGTGGACCAGCGAAAATAAATTAAGGCTTTAGGCCCACACCTAATTAAAGTTTTCATGTTAAAAAAAATAAATTATATATATATATAGATTATAATGGGTAAAGTAAATTCAAAGTAATGTATAGGTGTGGTGGTAGACTTGGTTGTTACTAAAGTATAGGCTGAGTTCAAAACTTGTATTTAGAAATTTTTTTTAAATTTTTTTCTTAACAATTGTCATAAAAAGACCCCAAAATCTTATTTCGATTTAGGCTTCCACATTTATTGAGCCGGCCCTGCATATATGCATACCGTTGGTTTGTTTCTTGTGCACCTCAATACACCTTTATACTATACACCTCTATAGGTTGGTATTTTGTTATATGCCTTAGATGGTAGTTATATTAGCTTTCACGCACATATGTATGTTAGGTTTGGTGGAGGTATTTTTGACCATTGTTGATCATTTACTTTTCTTTAGCTGAAGACGACTAGAGACCTAACCCTGGTATCCTAAATAGAAGTATGTTTATGTTTTTATGTTCTGCGAGATGTAAACCTTGGAATGGTCTCTCTATATATAAATTCATAGTCTTGTAATTAGGTCACTTATACCAAACCACATATATCATTGTATTTCATGTTTGTTTATTTTATGCAATTTGATTGCGCGTGTGTTTTGCATGACCTATATCCTGATAATATTACTAAATTGCATTTTGTTTTAGTAAGTATTTTTAAGCATTCCCAATAGCTTCTTTAAATTATGTGAAGAGGTTCTCTATTTTTTAGAATGTAGTTGTAAGTAGTTACGAGTGGAAAAGAGAAAAAATCTTACTGTTCATAAGTAAATTTGGGCAAACAGTATCTACCCTCTATAATTTTTTAATATTTTTTTAAAATGATTGTAAGTAGAGGAGATGAAAAATGTAATGATAAAGATATAAAAAAATATTATTATTTAATTGAAAAAAAGAGATAGAATGTAATGATATTTAATGTAATTATAGAGATGGAGATAAAGAATTTGTCTAGAATGCTCTAAATTAATCAATAGTTTAGGATTATATTCTTCTAATTAATTTTTATTATTAAAATTGAAGAAAGAATACATTATTTGTAAAAAAAGTAGTTTTCATTTAACTTTTCTATGTTAATGTAGGGCTAGCCTATTTGGTATATTTAAACCTGGGCAAATGTTTGTGTTATATAGTGTAGAGCGAGATTATAAATTCTCGATTAATTTTTTTTTTAACTTTTCTATATTTAAAAATTTTTATATATTAATAAGTGAAAAGTAGATGGAAAATGATTAACCAACTATTGTATTTTAATATAAGATTTCAACAATTTTCAACATTATTCCAATAGCCTTATTTTAATGATTCTCTTTTTAGAATTAGCTATTTTGGAAATTTTCTTAATAATAATAATATATAAACACATAATCTCAGTATGCGTGATTATCAATAACAATAAAAAAATAAACATAAGCTCTATTTTTCATTATTTTTTTAACTTCACTAGTTGACTTTAAGATCTTAATTCTAATTCAAGTCGTTGGTTGCCCTCCTAATGACGCCGGCTTCTTCTTCTTCTTAGCTTGACTTTAAGATCAAGAATCAATTTTGCGATGCTGTTGTTAACTTAAAAACACATAAGATCAAAGTAATGTTGTTTATCATCATAGGCTGCTAAATATTCATAAAATAATGGCTTTTAAGCCTTTAAATTAAAACTCTTTAGGGAAAACTTAAGAAATACATAAAAAAAAATAATAAAAAATAATAATGCAGCATTATTGGAGCATTATGGATGTTGATAAAGCCCCTATACCATGCTCCTAGAGACATTATAATTATCGAAGGAACATATACATTACACGTGTGTTTTAAAAAAAGGGTGATGACTATGACATAAATAACCATTAAGTATGGTCTTAAGAAAAACATTAATTTCAAATTTGGAGACTTTTAAAACACCTTTCTGACAACTCTATCGTTGTGATTTGTCATCATTGTTATTACTTATTACTTTAATTTCATCGTCTTTTTCTTTTATCACATAGTTTTTTATCGAGTACATTTAAATACGTTTTTTATTTAGGTTTGCATGTGTTTTTATATCAACATATTATTATTTTTCGTCTAAATTTGAGCGCCCACTTAACTCGGTCCCGACTTTCAGTGAGTGTTACATTTAATATGTTATTTAGAAAAGATCATTTAATCATATTTCGAATGTCGAGTTTTATTATTTTATTATTATATAATTTTAACGTGACTTGTTATGTATTTATTATAGCTTTATATATTCAATTATTCAGTGACCTAGACCAAAAATAGGGGTGTTCTTCGTGTTTCAGATCTAGTTCTTTGGGTTCAAAGTTTTAAATCTTGACCCGAAACCCAACCCAAATCTCTCACGTGTTTTCGTGTTCGGGTTTTTGGGTTGGGTTAATCGAGTTTCGAGTATCCTAGAAAGAAAAGCACAAAAACAAAAAAAATTAAAAAACTACAGTGATAAAATTAAAACAATATATTCTTTTTTGCTTATAACGCAAATAATCAAATAATAAAGCAACATAACTTGATAAAACAATTCAAAAGAAGAGTAAAACTAACTCGAACCACAATCGTATTCAATCGGGCGTGATTTGGTTATTCGATTGTGGTTGCTATTAGTAATAAACGGAAAACATAAATTAATAACAAACAATCAATACATAATAGTAGAATGACAACAGTTGATTAGAGCTAGATTCTGATAACTTTAGTGGTTAAGACTTTAGCCTGTTATACATAAAAATATATTTAATTTCAAAACTAAAAGTTTATTCGGGTAGACCCGAAACTTATAAATCAAACCAAAGAACCAACCCGAATTACTTCGGTTTTGGTTAATTAGGATTCGGGTACGGATTGGATTTCGGGTTTTTTCGGGTTTCGAATAAAAGTGAACGCCTACCATAAAAACCAAAAATAAAGTGCTAAAATGAAAACCTGAGTAAAAGCTTTAACACCATGTCTCTCAATCTTAACATCAAGAGTCGGATCATCGGCAACTTGCAACAACAAATCCACCATGTCCGTCGCCACAAACCCTTCACCGACCGCGATCCGGTGCGCATTATGCTCATCCAATACATGCTCCAAAAACCTATCAAACTTCTTGCTCAGCACCTTCATCCTCTTCACATACCCTTGCAAATCCATAAAATCGATCCACGGTATCGAATCACCGATATTTAACACACCGTTCAACAAAAACAACTCGTCCAACATCTTCTTAAACTCGTCCCGACTCACCACTGAGTCTTTGGACTCGTCCAAATACCTGTAAATGTAATTTTTAAACAACTTAGTTTTGCTAAAATATTTAATGAATGAATGAGAAATTTAGGGGAAATAAGACCGGTCCATCTGACCAACTACATTCCTTAACTAGCCACTCAATTCTATAAATACCCAAAGTGGTCATTCTAAGAACGGTCGAACCGACCTTTTAGTTCGGCCATCCGACGATTTAAGAAACCAACAAGATCTTGACACGTGTCCTCAAACACATACAAGATATGCCATCCTACCGATTTATCTGTCGACCGACTGATCTATTTTGTTGGTAGACTGATCTATTCGGTCAGGTATTTCTGAAAATGATTTATTTTTAAAACAAAGGGATTTATTTTTAAAACAAAAGGTTGACCAAATAAATCAGTTAGCCGACAGAATAGGTTAGGTACAACATAATAGATCAATCAGCCGGAAAAATAAATTAGTAGAATGGCAGGTCTTTTTTGTTTTAAGGGTAGGGATGAGCTCGGGTACCGGTACCGAAATATTCGGTTCGGTACCAGTACCGGTATTTAAGGTAAAATTTGAGAAATACCGATACCGTACCGTAAAGGCCCCAAGAACTCAAAACCTTGGTACCGATCGGTACCAATACTAAATTTGCTCATCCCTATTTAAGGGCACATGTCAAGATCTTGTTAGTTCCATAAACCATCGGACGACAGAACAAAAAGGTCGGTCCGACCGTTCTTGGAAGGGCCATTTCAAACATTTGTAAAATTAGGGGGTTAGTTAAGGAATGTGATTGGTCAACCGGGTCATTTTGGTCATTTTCCTAAAATTTATTTATTTTAAAGAAAATAAATAAATCTATATCTATCTATATCTATACTTTCTAATAAAAAGTTACAAGTTTTACCACTTGTCACTCCTACATTAAACTTCATCATTTTTAACAAATTTATAATAGTAAAATAATATTTACCATTCTTAAAATTTATGCTTCAAATTTGTTAATTTAATATTTAATTCCTATTTTTTTTTCAAATATTTGATATTTATAATAATTTTTTACTTTAAAATTATTTTAAAGACTATTGTACAACAATTGTTTATTAATAGTTTTAATAGGTTTATTGTTTCTTGTATATCGATTATCTATTAAATATTGTATTTTCAATAATTACTCGTGTAACGGACGGGTCTCGAACTAGTAAATAAATAAATAAATACCTTTTTCCCAAAACCATCCGACTAATTACGTTCAAACTCACTGTCGATAGCACATCCTTCAGACTAATCTCTTCTCCCACGGATTCGAAAATCGATTTCAACATCGAATTCGTTTCCTCCACTCGTATATACTCAAACGAATCGAGTTGTTTCGCGTTGAACAATGTTACTAGACACATTTTGCGAGCTTGTCGCCAATACGGTCCGTATGAGGACCACGCGATATCCGAATAGTGCCAGCCGCGGTTTTCGGCCTGCATGCGAAGTTAAGGTCATGTGTTTTGAGGAAAGCCTTAGCCATTTCGACGGAAGAGACGATTATGACGTCGTGGGAGCCGAATTCGAGTTGCATGATTTCGCCGTATTTTTGGGAAAGTTTGTGGATGGAACGGTGGGGGAGGGGGCCAATAAGGTTGAGGTTGCCGATTATCGGCCAGGGTTTAGGGCCAGGAGGGCGGTTGAGGTGGCGGGTGGCGGTGGCGGCGGAGACGGAGGGATAGGAGGAGGAGAGCCATGGTGGCTAGCCATGCTATGGTGTAATAAGAAGGAAGTGAGTCCATTGAGGCTTGAGTGAGTGTTTTTATTATTAAGAAAATGTAGACATTATATAGTGGTTATTTATAGTGCAAGTGTTAGTGTTAGGTGCGGATATGAGACATAAATAAACAAAAATAAGACATAAATAAACAAAAATAAACATGTGACTATTAATTAATGTTTTGGAACACTCATTTTATCTTTATTTATACAACACTAGTACGTGTCAACACAAGCATCCCAATAACATATATAGAGCTCAACATCCATTTGTTTAGAGAAGGTGCCATGGGTTCAAGTTCGTGTCCTACGTGTCCCTCTTGTTAGCAAATTGTAGACATCTACACAAAGAAACTAACTCGAGGTTCTGTATTGAGACAAATAGAACTATATTATACTCAAGTTTAAATGTAGTTTTTTGTTTGAACCACCACCACATATATTATTACATATAATAATTTACTAGTTCTGGTGCCGTAACGAACATGAAAAAAACCCATTGAATTTGCGTAGAATCAACCGCTTCAACGTCTGAGATCGATAACGACCGGGTTTTACCAATGATCGAGTTTTACCGACTGACGTCACGCCATTGGTTCACCCCAATTGTTTATTATATTTTTGTTTTACTTTTGTCTTGGTTCCGATACAATAACGCACATAACCGAAACCAACCAATTCGCGTCGACTTACCATATCAACGCTTGGGTTTTACCACCGCTCGAATTTTACCGACCTGCCCAGCGCAACGCTCTGGAAAAAACACTAGCTGTTTACTACTTTACTTCTAATTAAGTTGGTGTACTACATTAATAGTAAAACCTATGATATGTTTTTGTTTATAACTAGAAATGTCTTCTAATTTGGTAAGAAAATAATGTGTTTACGAACAGTTCACGAATAATTAACGAACGAGATTTTATGTTCGTGTTCGTTCATTAAGGAAATTAATGTGTTCACGAACGGTTCACGAACGCAAATAAAATCGGCAGAGCCTAGAGATTGAGACCGATGTAATCATCAATGTGAATAATGAAAGCCTATAAACGAATCGAATGAACACGAACATGTTCGTTCATTTAACTTTAAAAGAACACAGACACTTAATCGAACAAATATTTATGTTCATGTTCGTTTATTTAAATATGGATGCTTGTGTTCGTTTGTTTAAAATCTAAACGAACATAACCGAACAAAGATAAACGAACATGTATAAACAAATGTAAATGAACACAAATATAAACGAACTTAAATTAAAACACTTAAATGAACACAAATTAATAAATATAAAACCTTTAAGCTGATGACTTATCCAGATAATATTTAATTATTTTCTATTAATACATAAACGAACGTTCATGAACATAAATGAACGAACAGAACATGTGTTCATGTTCATTCGTTTAATTAAACGAACACAAAATTTTTATTCATGTTAGTTCGGTTATTAAATAAATGAACATAAGCGAACTTCCTGCCGAATGGTTCACGAAAGTTCACCGAACATTCGGTTCATGTACATGCCTACTAATGATGTCAAGTCGAACAACCAACCTCCACATCATTGAACATTGTCTACTTTTAATACTATGCTAAAAAATCATCTACCTATTATAATAAAGTAAAATAAATGTGGACACTTGTTATGTTTTGGTTAATTCTCACAATGTTTTTCCCTCAAAAACTAATTTATATACCCTAATATATGTAATAAATCAATAATTATTCACTTTCCTTTTACAATATATTTATAAATTATCTATATATTTTTATAAATATAAATATTAACATAGAGAAAATTACTGTTTGAGTCCCTGTGATTTTAAGGTGGAGGCACAATGAGTCCCCGAAAATTTTTTTGAGCTGATTGAGTCCCCGTGGTTTCTGAAACGAACCATTTGAGTCCCCGCCCTTACTTAACTTTTAGGGTAAAACTTTCACTTTACTGAAACCACAGGGACTCAAATTGTTCGTTTCTGAAACCACGGGGACTCAACCAGTTCAAAAAAAATTTCGAGGACTCATTATGTCTCCGCTCTAAAACCACAGGGACGCAGACTGTAATTTTCTCTATTAACATATTATTTTACTATGTATTTCAAAATACTTGGTGAATTTCAAAAATCAACAAATCATGTTTCTTAAATGAAAATTGTTTCGGGTTTTTGTGGAAGTTAAACTTGATTTTATAGGTCAAGAGTTAGTAAATAGATTGTTTGGTACAAGTAGACTACGTTTAGGTCAAAATTTTTACACGTCAAAAATGAAAATTTTGAGTATTTTTTAAAGTTTGATAATACAAAATAGATTTCTCGTCAAATTTGTTATGGGTTCAAAATGTTGACTTTAAAATGTCAAAAGTATGAAAGTTAGAATTTTAAACATGATTCGGGGTTCAAGTTTGATTTTAAGGGCATTTTTTGAAATAATCAAAAGGTTCGGGATTTAGGAAATTGACTATTTTCCCCTCAACTATTAAAATTTAAGAAAAAATTGCGAACACTTTCGACATGCCACCCCCATGCCTATCAATGCTTCTAGCTTTTATCAAATTTGAAATATTTATGTCAACATTAATTTTTCCTTCAATTGTGATCAGAACGTTGTATGAGAAGCATGTCATGCAAAATTATGCTAAAATGAAACAAAATATTCACAAAATTCAATGGGTTAACATGTTATTTTTTATTTTGTCATTATGACAAAGTCGAGAAGCCCTCTGAAACTTAATCAAAAATTTTTTATGGTGTAGCTCATAAAAACATAGTTATTGAAGAACATCCATTGCTACAATTTAATACCCTACTTTCCTTTTTATGGGCGGTAAATTGATAAATATATCAATAAAGGTAACGCCTCTTTTGTATTTAGGCTGGGCGGTTAGAACTACTATCATATGAGAAGTCTTATTTTCGAAATTGGTTCATAACCAAAATTTTTTCAATTATACATATATGACACCGAGAATGAATTTTTCAATTGAAAGAAGCATTATTGGGAATGATTTTTCACGAATATTTTTTTTATTAAGTTCATTTAAAAAAATCATTTTGTGATATAAATAAAATCAATTTATGTACACATTGTATAGATACAAGTATAGATGTAATACATTTTTCTATATACGCTATGTAATTATTTGTTTTACTTATAATTTTATAATTTGAATTATCCCGTGTGTGACACGGGCTCTAAAACTAGTTAAGTAATATTAGTGTTATTTCCTAGATATAAAATACGCAAATTGTCAAAATATATATACGGAGAAAGTGAATACGGTGATGTCACACGCCTAATATTACACGAAAAACCTTTCAAAACTACGTTGTTTTGATTAAAAACCCTAAAAAAGGAAAACTAAATTTGCTTCCATTATTACCTCCCTGTGTCATCTTCTTTTTTCCCCCAATTCTTGCATCCAACTTACTTTTCATTTCTTTGAGGATCTAGATAATCAATTTCACCTTTTAGGTTTTTACTTTTTGCTTGATATTTAAAATTTTCAAATATATTTTTTGAATTCATATTAACAACCATATTATGATATTATCCAGAACATGAAACGGTGTTTTCTAGAACTCTAGAAGGACAACTAGACATTACTCATGA